>NC_034591.1:42898464-42928448 GCF_900095145.1 Mus pahari
GGAGGAGGAGGAAGAGGAGGAAGAGGAGGAAGAGGAAGAGGAGGAGGAGGAGGAGGGAGGAGAGAACAAGACAAAACAAATCCCAGTTGGAATATGGGAAGCAATCTATGTAGTGTCAGAAAAGGAAAATCAATGTCGCTGAACTGTGAGTGCCTTGGTAGATGACAATAAAAACCCTCTATTATGATTTGAAAAGACCTGTCCTTAATATTCCCACGTATCATGATGATTTAAAAACCTATATAAATGGGTTTTTATTGTATAAACATTGTAAAATAATACAAGAACAAAAATTACCCACAATTCTGTCTCATTTAAAATTGTTTAGTTTTCTTTCTTTCATTAGTTTGCTCTTGCATCACTAAGTTGTGATTTAAATCCATAACTACTCACCCGAGCTTCTTTAAAATGAAGTTTGATGAAAAGAATTGCTTGTTCAAAGGGCTTTTATAAATTGTTACATCAGCCAGGCGTGGTGGCGCATGCCTTTAATCCCAGCACTGGGGAGGCAGAGGCAGGCAGATTTCTGAGTTCAAGGTGCCTGGTCTACAAAGTGAGTTCCAGGACAGCCAGGGCTGTACAGAGAAACCCTGTCTCAAAAGACCAAGAAACCAAAATAAATAAATAAATAAATAAATAAATAAATAAATAGTTATATCATATTTTTATACTCATCATGAGATATAGCCTAACAAACCTTTAAAAGTTATATTACTTATTTTCATTCCAACATTTTCAATAGTGCTAATTTTAAAAGTTCAATAAAAATTTAGTAAAAAAAAAATCACATTTTTTAGTATTCATTTTCCAAATTATTTTATTTGTTTAGTCACTCACACAACAGAGGCTAAGCTATGTTTTGGGGGGACATATGTATGATATTGTGAGGTGATGTTCAATTAATAGTGTATGGCATAAAGACTTAAAATCAAAAGTGAGAGAGCGTTAGGATTGACCTATATAATTTGACTTGTGCTTTTATGCATAGTTATGTGATATTCATCTGAATGATTTAGGTCTGCATTTGATTCTAGGATGTGGACAAGTTTTTCGATATCACATACATAACTCACACAACATAAAAATTTAAAAGTAGGCTGTCATGGGTAAAAGATAAAGGTATCTCATCTTTAAATTGTGTTGCAATGAATAGTTTCAAGTATTTTTAACTTATTTTAACTTTATTAAAATAATATTGAGGCTAAAATGTATAAATAATAAAATAATTATCACAGTCAGATTTTAAATACTGAAAAATAATTGCTTAATTTTTGAAACACTGGGAAGTATTGAGTGACCAAAAGTAACTTTCAATTGTATGGTCTGAATAAATTAATCCTACTAAAGGATTATCTAGGAAGTCTTCCTAAGATTACTTTTGTTATACTGACTAAAGCTAAATAATTTCCTAAATTCCCACTGCTATAATGTTATCTTCTTTAAAGATGAATATTGTTGAAAGTTGGTTTTTAGATAGGTAATATATTTTTATTGCTATAAAATATCTTTTTGTGCATGAATTATTTATCTTATTGATTGGGTTATAAGTTTATTAATGAATAAAAGTACTTTTTCAAATAAACTATAATTTTACATACTTTATAACATTATATCTGACAACTGCAATCATTTTGGATTTATTTCCATCCAAAAGGTAAATGCTGTGTTTTATATTGAATTGCAACTGTTACACTTTAATAGGTGGGAAAGACAAATGCCAGAGAAACCATGAACCATGGCAAAATACATCTCGATAGATTGTTCTGTAACATGTCTGCTGACATCAGATTCTGGGCAGTGTGGAGGCAAACCATCTTCCTAGTACTTCCTCACTGTGACTAGTATAATTTTAAAACGCTGCCTCTAACATGAATTCTTCTCCAAGGACATTTCATGAGATTTAAATGTTCTGCATGCCATGGCTTTTAGACTTGCATTTTTCTTTTCTGTTCCTAAGAAACTTACAAGCCATCTCTCAAAATTTTACCACTTAGCTCTTTTTTTTAAAAAAAAATATTTTTGTAAACAAATACTAATACACTGCTCTTATACAAGACTTACTACACAGAACTATGTTCACTGAGTCAGTCTGGTTTAGCCTACTGATCATCAAACTTTCTAGTTTCAGAGGTCATGAAAGCGTGGTGGCGCATGCCTTTAATCCCAGCACTCGGGAGGCAGAGGCAGGCGAATTTCTGAGGCCATCCTGGTCTACAGAGTGAGTTCCAGGACAGCCAGGGCTACACAGAGAAACCCTGTCTTGAAAAAAAAAAAAAAAAAAAAAAAAAAAAAGAAAGAAAGAAAGAAAGAAAGAAAGAAAGAAAGAAAGAAAGAAAGAAAGAAAGAAAGAAAGAAAGAAAGTTATTTACCTCCAATGAACTTTCAAGTGAAGAACCCAGATGATCAGGACTGTTAGCCTAAAGTGTACACCAAGCTTTTGCGCACTCTCCATTCCCCAAATGTAGAATCAGAGAATGGAGTCCTTTTAGGTTAGGGAGACCTAGCATTCTCAGGACTCCCAGCAAGAGCAGCAGACGTAGAGTAATAGAAAAACAATGGAAATGTTGCCCATCTTCCCCAGGTTCCAGAAATGCTGGGTGTGCCTCATGAGCTAAGAAGAAAGCAATTTTACCAGTGACTTTCAGTAGACACATTAGTAACAATGCAATTCTACTGTGCAATATACTATTATTTGGAAAGTTAGCCTCTGAACTACTCCTCTGAATGTTCTTACTGAGCCAGACATGGCACATCATGTGGCCAGGCTTGGATTGAATGGTCCTGTGGATACATAATGAATAGTTCTTTCCTCTGTAATCAAGTTGCTTGACCCTGCCCATACCCAACAGCCTGTCGGTTTTGGGTCCCATCAGAAGCAGTCTCATGATCAAAAGGTTAATCATATTAAGAAGTGGTGTTGCTGTGGGAGAAAGGGAGGCACATTTCCAAAGAGATATTGAATAGTCAGAGTGAGAATGGAAGATGAATTATGTTGTTTATGTAAATGTTTTTCATTGGTTTGGAAAATCATTTCTGGAATGTTTGAGGATCCTAAGGAGAAGACCGGTAGTGAGGGCATATATATAACTGTTTATAGTTCCAACAGAGTGTGACTTTATTCTTTTTTAGTTAGAATATAAACTACAATATATAAAAATATTTTATCCAGGTGAATGTATATCTCCCATGAAAATCATATTCACTATAACATTCATCTCTTTTTAAAAGTTTGAACAGGTATTTAATGTTGAAAAAATATTTCTAATTCTATGCTTATTAATATTGTCATATTCCTCAAAGATGAAAAACTATGCTTACCATATAGTGCCACTTCCATCAAGTTCATTGCATGGTTCTCAAAGAAAGCTAACTTTGTAAATGGCAGAAGTGAGTTAATTCTCACTTAATTTTGCATTGTAGTACTTGAATTTGTCCAAGTGGCTAAACGCTCAGAAAAAGACTTGGGAGAACGCCTGCACATAGACTACTGTTCTGCTAATAAAAACTGCAAGCTTATTGGATGGAACTCAGGGTCCCCAATGGAGGAGCAAGAGAAAGTACCCAAGGAGCTGTAGGGGGCTGCAACCCTGTAGGTGGAACAACAATATGAACTAACCAGTACCCCCTGAGCTTGTGTCTCTAGCTGCCTATGTAGCAGAAGATGGACTAATCGGCCATCACTGGGAAGAGAGGCCCCTTGGTCTTGCAAACTTTATATGACCTAGCACAAAGGAAGGCCAGGGCCAAGTAGTGGGAGTGGGTGGGTAGGGGAGCAGGGGCAGGGTGGGGGTATAGGGAACTTTTGGGATAGCATTTGAAATGTAAACAAAGAAAATAATAATAATAATAATAACAATAAAACTGCAAGCTTGACATTTCTCAATGAGAGTACTCATTAGGCCCCTGTAAGTCATTTCAGACACATGACACACCAAACATAACTTAAATGTAATCACTTATGCTGGGATTGTTTATCAAAGATCATATGATTTTAAGAGATGAAGTAACAGTACCAATGCCTACTAGCTACCAGATGGGTGTAGAAATAGAGGGCAGACAAATATCACTCTCTTAATTGTGCTTTTTACAAAGATTAAAAACAACTTTTCCATTCAGGACTGCTGTCAGCGAGCTAACAAAGGACAGGGTTGCTCAATCAAGTCCCATTTTAAGTTATTTGTGGAAGACAGGCAAGGTGTGGTGGGAGGGCAGATTGAAAACCTGGGCGTGTCAGGAAAAGAATCTGACATCATGGCTTCACTCTGTGCTGTCAGAAGACTAGACTCATTCTCTACTAGTACAACAGTGAATTTTCTGTGACAGTCCAAATAAAGACAGTTTAGTGAGGAAAAATATGTCATTTAGGCCTTTCATTTTTAATATTACAAATGCACATCTCAAGATTCTCCTAAGAGTTGCTGGAATCATCTTTCTACTTGACTTGTTAGGTCCTACCTCCAAACTTGAATAACAATAAGATTATTGGAAATATATTCATTTTTCACTGTTCCATTCTTAGAAGCACACTACTGAAACATTTTTACTTCCTAGCCTTATAAATGCTATATTACTTCTCATCTAGCATTCTTTAAAGAAACTTGGAATTGAATTCTTTACAGCAATATATTCTCACATTTTCTTGCCTCTAAGCACCATTTTATAGTTAAGTTTTAGTGAAAGGGTTGCATTTGGCACAAGCCAGAAAGTGCAATCCTCTGACCACTGTTAGACTTGTATGCATACCAGAATGAAGGAGATTTTAAATACTAAAGTGATTCTATTTCCTTAGAATAGAATATCTTTTCTTGGTTGGCAAATATATAGACTAGAAGATGTTACTTGTAGAGAATATAGAGTCATATGGGCCGTGTGGTGTGGTGTCTGGACAGGGATACAGTTTAGAGTTTAAGTAGACCATACCCCACTCAAAGCTTATTTGAATCTATGTAGAATAATGGGTGGTCTCACTTGTCCTGGTCTTTTTTCTGATTCTGGTCTTTTTAATCTGTTACAT
The DNA here is from genome assembly GCF_900095145.1 of Mus pahari. Lineage (NCBI taxonomy): Eukaryota > Metazoa > Chordata > Mammalia > Rodentia > Muridae > Mus > Mus pahari. The sequence goes on from NC_034591.1 coordinate 42,903,479, forward strand.
CCTCTTTGGTCTCTTGTATTTGAACTTTTTTTTATAATAAAAAGATTGCTTATTCTCATCTTGAGTGTAGATGTGAAAAAAAATTTAAGTAACAGAATTGACCTATTTCTGTATAAAATTACACATTTATGTGGGCAGAGAGGAGAGGCCTGGGGCAAAAATCAGACCAGAGACCTTTGGTATTGCCATCCTGGAGAATGAGTCAGTACAAACAGATGAAAACAGAGTAACATGATTGTCACCTCCTACAGCTCACAGAGCACTCTTTATATTGACAAAGAAATATTTTGAAAAAAATTTTTATGGAATGTTTTTCAACATATCTCTCTTAATTTTAGATAGAATGGGCAAGGTTGTTAGGTGAGAGTGACTTCTGTGTCTCCACTCACTGTGACATGGCATCTCTGAATGGCTGAGTCTCAGTTGGTGGAGAGTAGACACTTAACCACAGCATCTGCAGCTCTCTGTACCCAGCTCCCTGGCTACAGCTGAGCTGCAGGCAAGAGAGGCTGCTAATTGCTCTTCATTGCAGGTTTTTCATCTGTAAAAAGTTCTTAATAATGACCTATTTAATTGAGTATGGATTAGATAAATGCCTCCCGTTGTTGCAAGAAAGCTCTTGGAGCAAGGACTGGATGCAACAGAACCAAGTGCTTACTCTTTGGCAGCCTTTTATCTTGTGCCCACACAGATTGGACAAGCCTGGGAACATCTGATAATCTCACAAGAGGATTTGGAAAGAATCAATAATCTAAAAATGCATGTTATAGACAGGTATTTCCTATGTCCTGGGTATTATTTAAAGCTTTCTTAAGATATTCTTTGTAGAGTTCTTCCCTGTCATAAATGTGGTGGCTTGTCATGTTTCACTGTGGAGGTTGAATAAGGTTCAGGTAGCAGTGTCAAACTCAGAATTTTCTTTTACTGCATTCTCAAAAATCACTAAAACCATGGAGGCTCCATGTTTTCATTGTCAAAAAATGATCGACAAGTGAGGTAATGCAAGTGTTTATAAGCTCAATTTCTCCATTATAGAATATATATGTACCGAAATAGGGCAATTAGTATGTATTTAATTTTTAATTTATTATACACAAAATAAGTACATCATAAACATGTTCAAAAATATTATCTAGGAAAAATCGGTGTGTGTGGGGGGGGTGAGAAATGGCTGTAGAATTCCATCACAAATAATTAGTGCTTCTTTCTTGTGGTGGGCAGGAAGGAGGAAGAGGAACAGATGGAGGAAACATATACTATTCAGAAGCCTATTCCCTAGTGACTGACTTCCTCCAGCTAGGCCACATCTCCTAGTGTCTTTAGTCTACCGTGCAGAATAGCACCACCAGCTAGTAATTTACCCATTCAACACATGGGCCTAAAGGGTCATTAATATGGCAGCCATCTATAAAGCAAATTGCCCTGATTCTTTGGTCCAGCTTAGTAACTACTTCTATGGATAGCATCTAATCGAGTCAGTAGATTGGGCCAGTCCTGTACAAACTCAAGATGAGAGGCTCTGGCTGCTTCTCCTTGGGCCTGTGTGCAAGTCATCCTCACTGTTTCAGGAGGCTCTCACCTCTTACTGTAATGAACGTCACCTCATTTATTTCACTCCATGCACGCTTTAGTCTGGAATCATTGGCTTTATGGTAGAGATACACCACATCAAAAGTAAAAGAGAAGAGAAGCTACATGACGAGCCAAGACAACAAGATGCGAGGTTAGGCCATAGTTCATCTTGTCATGAAAACTGGACTATGCTAAAACTTGGATGTCAAATTTGATTACCATAATTTAACCTGTGGTACCCTCTATGTTATGCACCAGTTTGGAGCAAATGGAAGGTTTACTTAGTTTTAATTTCCCACGTCTTCACCATGGTAACTCTGATTCTTTAAACCAAGAGTTGTCAGAGAAGGAAAGGTAGAACATACATGGCTAGTTTCATATGTCCAGAAAGATTTTTTTTATTAAGTGAAATGTGCTTTAAAGAGGGAGAAATATAATCCCCCAAATGGCTTTTGAATATATTTAAATAATTTAGATCGACTGAATTTTATTCCCTCTATATTTTCAGAGAGAAAACACATACACAAAGCCTATGGAGAGATTGCATGAAAGACTCTGGGGACAGAAAGGACTAATAGCGTGTAGGAAAGATAAGACAATAGGAAGGCATGATAGAATATATTCAAGGTATACTAGGTACATGTATAACAATACTTTCATATAATCCAGTGTTATCATGTATATATGTGTGTGTGTGCTTGTATGATGGTTTATCCCTTTATCTCTAAATGCTATGTTACTGCTTTAATCATATAGACTGTTTTGTTGCTGTTGGAGACCCCCTTGACTGAAGCAGAAGTAGAATTTCTCCTGGATGGAATACAAAGTGTTTCTTGCGCCTTCTGCATTCTAGTATCCAAATTGTAATCCCTTGTTTAGGGAGCATCCTAAATATCATAGAATATTCTGATGTACATGTAACAGTTGGCTAGATTCAGCCCCAGAGGCCAAGATCTTAGGCTTCCATGAAAGGAGAAGGAAACTTGAACCCTAGTCAAAGGAAGGAGTTAGATCTAAGAAAGCATACACAGTGAGCCTGATGGAAACCAGAACACAGAGAAAGGCAGGCCGGAGCCCTAGGAAGACTGCTGTGGAGGAAGAAAGCTGGCAAGAGATGCAGAGTGCAAAGCACGGCCTAGTATCAATAAGAACAGGTCTGGGGTCATTACATTGTGCCTAGCTGCCCTTCTGACCACTCCTTACGCAGAGACTCCATCCTGATAAAATGCCTGTACATTCTGCCTTGCAAACAAAATCACCCAAGCAACTCTACCATGGGGCTTTCTCTAAAGAGGCAGAAATAAACGTAGGAGGAAACTAAAATGTTCAGGCTTCCAAGGTAGACACCAATAGCAGCCAGAAGAAGTACAGAGGTATTGTGACAGGCAGTACAGTTGCCAAGGCCTGGTGACAACTGATGGTCTCAAGGATAGAAGAACAACATTGGACTTAGAACTAGACTCTTGTTCCCAAGGCTACAGTTTTTCCCTAGGGGTTGCTCTTCAACTTTCCTATTTAGTAGTGATAAATGGAATAAATAATCATACTCAGACATTGGAGTACCTGCAGGGAAGGAGTGTGGATGCCTTTCTAGTCACTTTCCCCCAATGCTGATGTCTATGAAGTGTGACATCCAGCTATCAGATAGAAAATGACTATTTTCCTGATGAGCACCGTAAGTTAAGTGTCAGCTTGGTATATATATTTGCTCACAAGGAATACATGCTCATTTAAAATAAGTAAATATACTTATATGTATTTATGTAATATATGTGTATGATATATACTTACACACATGCACATGTGCACACACACATACACACACATAAACACACACACACATATATATGCATATATATGCTGAAATTCTTTTACCCTCCAGAAGTAACTGCTTTTAATGTCTTCTGTTGGAAGCTAAAAATATAGCTAAAAATAAAAATTTATCTTAACTCAGAAATTCTTCTATAAGTAGAGAATACAGTGGTTTGATTATGGTGTGAGGATGAAGAATATAGCCCTTAAATATAGTCTCTCTAAGAGGTTGTAAAAGACTATCACATTCATAGCCATGCAGCCATAACTCATTATATTTATATTTTGAAGTTAAACAATAAATAGCACTCATGTATGAAGACTTGATAGTAATTTTGGTCATATGTAGTTCAGCCAAAGGTTGCTTGGCAACTGCAATGACTCCATTTTGACAGATTGGCTTTATCCAGAGGAAAAACACTACTGATTGTTGTGAGGGGCTTACAGAAGTTGGACTCCAGTCTTTCTATGGAGATTGGAAGAGTATTATTCAACTTAGTGGTTTAACTAGGTGTTTGCATATCAGAAAGATGGCTCTAGAGCCCTTTAGGAAGACGGTCTGTCTTAAGCTAACGGAAGGTGGCTCTGCTTTCCTCCTCGCCGCTGGGGTGTAAGAACTCTCCCAGGCAGACATTTACCCTACATCCACTTCAGTTGGCTCCAGGAAGCTCCAGTGTACTACACAGGGGTGGGAGAATACAGCCTTGGGTAGGGGCCTCAGCCTGCATGAGAAACAGCATAGGCTGAGGCAGAAGCTGGGGTTCCCAAGCTCCTGGGTGTCCAGTCACCACTGGAAACAACACGGAGTCGGGAACAAAACTATTATCACTAATATCCTGATTTCAAAGAACTCTCTCAGATCCTCCTTGCAACAAAAAGAATCCACAAAAATAAACAAACAAACAAACACTGTGGTGTGACTAGTGGAGAAGCAACTATAATTCACAGAGAACCAGAAAAGAAAAAAAAAAAAGAAGAAGAAGAAGAAAAAAGACTGCATTTTGTAGATCTTTGCAACCTGGGAAAAGAAACAGGGGCACTCCGGCCTGAACTACTGCCAAAAGGACCCTAAGAGTGGTATGTCATCCTAGACAGCTTATAGCCTGCAGGTAGATGGCTCATCTAGCTTTTGCATTCGTGCTTCCCATCGTTATATATTTCCTGAGGTGTCTCTAGAACGTGAGATCTGCTTGCAGCATGCTCTTCATAAAATCTGCGAGATTCTATGATCCCAAAGCCCCTGAGTTTGTTTGTTTGTTTGTTTTAAATCAACTACATTTGTGCACATAACACACTTGGCTCTCTGTTCACATCTCCAGGCTTGGCCCCCACATTCATGGAATTGCCATCTCATTAACAGAGGAAATGTAAAGTGTTGCGGTCATTAGTCTGATCTGCACTCCTTGGCTGTATACCAGAAACTGCAGGACATCAGGGAGGCAGCCTTGGATGGGACCAGTGAGCAGTGTGATGATAGTGAGATTTTTAAAGTGTGATCTATGCCACAGGGGCAGACCGTGGCAGCACAGGGCCCACAGTCTCTGGAATAGCCTGAGGAGTTCAGGTAAAATGGCTGGAGAAAGTTTACATTGAGATGGGGGAACATGTTGGAGTCAGGTTAGTCTTGAAAAGGATTGTCCTTTAAAGCTAGCCACTGTGCTGAGCTGTTGGTGGGAGAGGGATCTACAGACTCCATCCCCTAATACAGCCTCCCTGCCTTTTGACCCAAATTAGGAATATGATAGACAGTCTTGTTGATGAATGAATTCTGTCTATAATCCTTATTCCACTGAGGATTCTAGGTAACATATTTTTATTACCCATGACCTAAACTTGTTGCTACTGACATCCGTGTTTAGCAGATGCTCGGATTGATTTTATACCAGCATTTCAATTGGTAAGCTAAATGGAAGAAGAAAGTGAGAGACAGCTCTCAAAAGGATGGGAGAAGGAAGTCTTAACACGCTCCCAACGTGGGAGGATTTCAAGTAGTCTAATGGGCATGTCACGCATCTCTGCAGGGAGTTCACTGTGAGATAATAATTATCGGCTTGGATGTATTCTAACAAAGCAGGATTAGCGGGTGTCCTTCTACTGGTTTTCCTGGTAAGAAGAATGTATGTTGTATAGTTGATCTAATTGCTCAACTTTAAATCTGGCTTTCCCCTTGATCTCTTTTAAACTCTCAGATTCCCCAGTCATCATAAATGCCTACTTCAAAGGGGCTGGCTTGGTTAAGTGAGTCTATATCCAAAAAACACTTAGAAATAGAACCTAGCATGCATAGAGTACTTGATAAAGTTAGTAAAGTCACACAAATCAAATGAATCTATACTACTCAGGAAACATATATATATATAACTGAAGACACTATATATATATATATATATATATATATATATATATATATATATATATATATATATATAGTGTCTTCAGTTCAGATCCCTTTACCCTTTAGTTGTAGCTGGAGAGATGATGGCTCATTATATAAGGTGTTTGTTGTGCAAGAATGGCAACCTGGGTTCAAATCCCCAGGCCCCATGTAGAAATCCACTGAGGTAGCATGCAATTGAACCCCAGTGGTAAGGGGCAGAGACAAGATCTGTAGATCTTGGGGGCTTGCTGGTGGGTCATGCTAAACCAAATTATAACTTTTCAGTTAGAGACCCTATCCCAAAAATTAAAATGGAGAGTGATACAGACACTTGGTGCCTACTTCTTACCTCCATATATACATGGGTAGGGGAATGTACCCTTGTGTACTCACATCCTCACATCAGAAAAACACACACACACACACACACACACACACACACACACACACACACCTTTCCTTTTCACCCATTACTCACAGAACGATAAAATGAGTTCCTCAGCATAGCATGTTACATAGTGGCTATAATGATCTAGTTCAGCCCACCTATGCCCCAGTCCTCCTAATGACTTCTCCCTGAGCCTGCTGCAGTGTAAGCCACTCTGAAAGCAGGACTCTAACTCTAGCTGGTCCTGACTGTCTTGCCTTAGTACTAGACCTCTGCAGTCCCTTCATGAGAAGTTTTCTGGGCTCCTGTCCCTTGAATTGGGAGGACCCAGTGCTCTAATGTACCATGACCCCATCCTAAGCAGCCCAGAGCATCCCTGCAGACACATGGGCTAATTCTGCTTTGGTGACTAAAAAGTAAATGGAAGCCAGGAAGCTGTTAGGTTTTGAATTTCTGTGTAAATATAAAACATGATTGCTTCAGAGCCACCATATGCAATAGCTTTCTGCCTTGTCAGTCAGGGCATTGTTTTAAGGAATGGGTTAAAAGCAGCCATTTCTTGAAAGTGGAGTTGTCGCTCTTCTCCTTCCTGTCTTTTTGTTTACCTCATTTTTCTAGCTTTTCCAGACATGTATTCATTTTATAACTGAGTTGGGAGAAAGGTAATTAAATGTCTATCATGTACAACATAAATTGAATTTATTTTATTCTAAGAGTGACTTAAGACAGGACAAAAAGCAGAGACCCACAGCCAAACATTAGGCAGAGCTTCGGGAAATCTTATGGAAGAATGAGGAGAAAATTTGATGGAGCCTGAGGGGTCAAAGAAAAGACCTACCACAGAAAGACCGACAGAGTCAACTAATCTGGGCACACTGAGGCTCACAGAGACTAAACCATCAACCAAAGAGCATGCATGGGCTGGATCTAGTCCCACTTGCATGCATGTAGCAGATGCACAGCTTGGTATCCATGTGGATCCCCTAACAATTGGAGCAGAGGCTGGTTTTGACTGTTTCCTGCCTTTAGATCCCCTTCCACTAGCTGGGCTGCCTTGTTTGGCCACTGTTGGAGAGGATGCCCGTATGACTTGATGTGCCAGGGTGGGTTGGTACGCATGGGAAGGCTTCCCCTTCTCTGAGGTCAGGGGAGAAGGATCTGAAAGGGTGGGATTAGGAGGAGAAGGGGGAGGGGACGGTGATATAAAGTGAATTAATTAATTTTAAAAGATATTATTGAACGAAAAAAATAGACAAGACAGAAAGTCTTCTGCATTTTCCTAGCTCTCTGCTCTGGCTCTAATTGTGTTGAATTGTATTAGTCCATAGTTGAACTAACTTAGTGATCAATCAAGACAGGACTGCTGATAATCATGTATGTCCTTACAGAGCAGGGAAAAATGTCCCATGAGAATATTCACTTTAAAAAAAATGGCTGTGCTGCATATCAGTATTTTACTAAGACTCGATCCCGCCAGGATTCTACCCAGGGCATTTCCAGTATCTCAGGACTTGATTTTCTTCTCTGCTGTGGTGCAATAACCTCGCTCAAAATTCATTTCACAATCTGGAATCATTATTCCCGCTCAGTAAGAACCAATCTTTCATAGTGCTTGTCTGAGTCGCTGCCAGCTCAGACACACTCTGTACATCACAGAACAATTATGCAGGAACATGCGATCAGGATATGCCCTCAAAATACGCTTCAGAGCCATCGCACCCTACAGCTGATGCTTTCCTGCAAACGAACAGACAGTATGGCTGGCAACTGAGTCATCATCCTCTCAAACACTATTTTGTTTTTAATTATGGCAAATGCAAACATTGCCAGATTACCTAAATCCTTCTGGCACCTAGCTGGTACAAAACAGATATAAAGGAAAAGTTTCTTTGTTTATTTACCATTAATTTTTGAGACAGATCCTTAATATGCTGGCTTTGAGTTCCTGGTGACACTTCTGTCCTGGCCTCCCAAGTGCTAGGATTATAAACCTGCATCCCATGCCCAGCTTGGGTAAGCGTTTTTAAATTTTTTTTAACTTTATTTGATAGTCTCATACATGTATATGGAGTATTTTGGTAATTTTTACACACACACATACAGAGAGAGAGAGAGAGAGAGAGAGAGAGAGAGAGAGAGAGAGAGAGAGAGAGAGAGAGAGAGAGAGAGAGAGAGAGAGAGAGAGAGAGAGAGAGAGAGAGAGAGAGGGAGAGGGAGAGGGAGAGAGAGAGAGAGAGAACATTAGCTTCTCTCACACTCTCCAATTTCCAACAAATCCTAGAAGTCCTAACAAGCCCCATTCCCATTTTCATGTCTTCATTTGGTTTGTTACGTGTGTGTGTGTGTGTGTGTGTGTGTGTGTGTGTGTGTGTGTGTGTGTGACCCACAAAATTTAATTAGGATTTCTTACAGGGCAGGCATGTATGCTTGTATTTACACTATGGGAAAGTTCAGTGGCGCAGCCTCTGAGATGCCTGCCTCGCCCACAGCAAGCATCCTGGTTCACTGTTCTCTGCCTCCATCAGTCTGAGTGAGTCTGTTGCCTTTGCTGGAAGAATTCATGTTTACAGAGCAGTCTCTATCCATTACTTGCAGAAAAATCCCATCTTTAATTTCTATGGTTATAAGGAAGAAAGGCAGTTTGGAAATTTCAGAGCACAGTTAAGGAGAGACTCTTAGGTCTTAGTTGTGATTCAACCCCCTCCTGATGTACATTAGTAGGTAAATTATACTAATGCTTCTATTACTTCCATTCTGGTGATGGCTTGTTCATGCCTGAGCACAGGAGAGAAGCCTTGCTTTAAAATCTAAGTCCCATTTATGTGTTTTTATGCCACCAACATTTTTAAAAGTAAATTGAGTAGAAAATTGAGTTCTGGCATATGATGCAGAGTCCTCTAATGTATCTGGCCTGCCTTTAATCATTTATGAGTTCTCACTACAAGATGCTGATATAGATTAGATACCATGGAGATCTAAGGAGTTATATTTATTTGATCCTAATTAATACTTGGCCTTAGATAGATAATCACATTTCTTTCCAATTTTCTAATGTTAAGCAATTAAACAGACAGCAGCTGTTGGCTAGATTAGTATTAAACTTTGCCAAATGTGTGTGTGTGTAAATTCTCCATGTTTGGAATATATTATATGTTGAAATCTGTATATGCTAGTATTATATTTGTTCTCATTAGACAGTGATTTATTATATTTAATAGTGTTAAAATTGTGCTAAGGTATTGAAGACAGTTATACAATAAGTGGTTCTACATAGCATGTGGACATGCCACATAAAAAATTGTGGGCCACCTTAGGAAAATATATTGCATGTATGGGACATATATGAAATTCAATGTGAAATATAGGGTGCCTAAGGGTTTCATTTTCTTAGCTGGAATAGTCCTAAACATTCATAGCTTGCTCCTTCTCTTGAAAATGAAGTTTGCTCCAAAGCAATTACAAGAGTAAAAAATGAAGGAAAGATTAAATATAGATATTGTATAATCTAAATCAGGTTCCTAAGTTTCAGAAGTCATCAGAACTGGCTGGAGGGATTTACTGAGGAGGAAAGATTGCCAGGCCTGATTGCCATAGCTTCTCATTCAAGAACTTGAGATAGAGGTCACAACTTTAATATCTAACAAAATTCTCAGGTCACCTGATGCTGCTGATAAGAGCAACCTTGTCTTTTCAGTGTCTAGAAACTGGATCCATCCAGCTTACGCTGTTATTAATTTGCAAAGTGAGGAATGACGGAGTGTAGAAAAGAAAGGGTATACACCCCGATGTTTCTGTGCATCTGAAAGTACTTTAACTCTGAGGGTGAGGTGAGTTGGCGGACAATCTGATTGCTTCTGCGTGGTATGTAAGGAGTGTATGTTATATTTCAAACCCGCTGTGTCACTAACAGACGAAAACTTAGCACTGCAACTTGCAACAGTTTCCCATCGGGATGGGGCCTGCCTCTTACCTGAGGAAGTTCCTGGCCTAATTGCATTATGTAGGCATCAGTCATGAATGAGTCTGTTATGAGCTGTCCTTATGCTCATTTCCTCTGGCTTGTTTATGGCCAGTGATTTCTAAGCAAATCTCATCTTGAGAGAAGAGTCTTCCTGCTGGAGAGATAACTTCCTGCTGGAGAGATAACTTCCTGCTGGAGAGATAACTCAGCAATTAAGAGTACTTCCTACTCCTTCAGAAGACCCCAGTTCCTAGCAGTGACATCTGTTGGTTCACAACTGCCTGTTTAGCTTTCAGAGTGTCTGATGCCCTTTTCTGTGCCCCCCACCCCAGGACTCAAACACATGTGGGCAGATACATACATAGAAGTCAACCATTGGACTGAGCATGGGGTTCCCGATGGAGGAGTTGGAGAGGGGAACTGAAGGAGCTGAAAGGGTTTGCAGCCCCATGGAGGGAGCAACAGTGTCGAAGGCCAGACCCAGGGACTGGACCACCATGCAAGGGAAATAGAAACTAAAATAAATCTTTTAAAAGGCTCTTTAAAGAAAATTGGTTCTACTTTCTCCAACAACTATCAATAGTCATTAGCTTCTGGGCTATGGGGTCGTCGGGGCTTGTCGGCACCTCCACCTCTGTGCTAGACTACTGACTAACTTGCTAAGCAAGCAGCCATAGCTACTGAATTCCTGAGCGTAGCTGCCCCACCATGTGAAAGAAGGTGAGATAGAGATATCCCATTTGTGGCCCAGCATCATACAGGCACTGATCGTCTACACGTTAGCCCCATGAGTTCCTGTCCACTGCCCAAAGAAGTTTCTCTGATAGGGTCTGAGAGCTGCAGCGGACTAAGGCTCTAGACAAGCAGATTTACAAGACAGCTTTCTTTAAGGGCATTAGTCCGGGTAGATCAGCCAGGTTCGGGTGGATGGCCTCGAATCTGTGAGTATATGCATGGCACAAATTGGACTCGGTGGGCATTAAAGGAAAAAAAAATCTGACAAGAAATTGGAAAGGTATGGGAGGGAGCAGGGTTGATCTGGGAGGAGGATTGGAAATGATTAGGAAAAGATTCAATATATGCTTTAAGAAATTCTCATAGAATGAAGATAGATTTTTTAAAAGATTTTAAAAAATTCTTTCTCTGACTTAAAGAGATCTCGTTCCTTGGTCATTTTAACATTATATTTTCTGGCTGGGGATGGGCCAGTGAAGCATTTGCTTTGTAAATATGAGGACCTGAGTGTGAATTCTTAGAATCCACGAGAAGAGAGAGGCAATCCCAGGTGTACCTGTCATCACAGTGTTTCTGTGTCGGGCTTGGAGGGGACAAGGGCATCCATCCCTCATAGCTCCCAGGTCAGCTAGCTAGCAGATGCAGAAGAGAAGAAACTAGTTAGAAAGTAAGGACCAATTCCAGAGGTTGTTCTCTCCATACATGACCTATGTGCCCAAAATCACACACACACACACACACACACACACACACACACACACACACACACACACACACACAGAGAGAGAGAGACAGAGAGAGANAGAGAGAGAGAGAGAGAGAGAGAGAGAGAGAGAGAGAGAGAGAGAGAGAGAGAGAATCCATTCCTGTGGGTTTCTTTCATAACAGCCTTCTAGCAGTTTGCTTTATTACTAGTGAAATTTAGTGGTGCCCTTCAAATTCTCAATGCATTTCTTGATTTTTGTTTTATGTCGGTGCTCATTCATTCTTTTCTGCATTAGCAGCTTGCAGTTGAGTAAGTCATTTCGCCATCGCTTTTCAAGTCATTGCTGTCAAGGACACAAGACAGATGGTCTTACGGCTACACAAGCCAATTAGACTTTTCCACCACTGGCTTGAAATTTTTCTCTGATTTCCATCTCCAGGTCTTGGGGATATATTTGAAGGTTTGTACTAATTGTCCATTCAAAAAAGGTTTGTAAGTTCCCATTAGTTTAGCAGAGAACTTTTTAGGGTATCTTTTGGAGGTTGTTTTTGGTTTGTTGTTTTGGTGTTGGACACATCTTACGCTATAAGCCCATGTTGGTCTGTAACTCACTATGCTGCCCAGCTTCAAATGTACTCATATGTTCTGCATCAGCCCTCAGTTTCTCAAGTGCTGGGGTCATAGGCAAGAGCCACCACACCCAGCACAACTAGCTTGTAATGGATACAAAGCCTGAATCTGTTGCATAATAATTCCACCCATTTATTCATTCAGTGAATCTTAATTGAGCATGCCATGCCAGCACAACAAAAAAGCAACACAAATTAAAGAAAGAAAAACCCCACCTGTCCCTCATGGAGTTTGGATTCTAAAATACTACAATGACTCATGGTGACTGTCTACCTTGAGTGTCAAGGGCAGTCATTTTAGATGACTCTCCTCTGGAGATTTTCCAAAATTGTAGGGATTAAAGCCACTGCTCTAAGTAAATAAGCAATTTCTAAGACCAAACCAGTTTGTTTTAATTAAATAATAATTAACCTATGCATTTTCAAAGTTTGTAATACTTCCCCACCCCCATTTAGTTTGCTTGAAATCAATTTGTCACTGGTTTAAGAAGATTCATTGTATACTCCCAGGGAATTTGAATAAGTCCACCATGCCCTAGCTAGCAATGACTTTCGCCAGGTACAAGCACATTAAAAACCACTGAGGTCAAACTAGTTCTCATTCCTCCTGGCGGCCAGTCATACTTTTTCATTTGCATTCTGAACTTTGCCCTTTCCACACCCTGGACACAGAGGGCCAGGCTCAGCATCTCAGTCCATATCCACTGCAGGGAAGAGTTGTGCATCTCTCATAAGCCATGCAGTAGCCCCCCGTAGCTTAATAGGTGCCTCGTTTCCACCACCCTTCAAAGCATGTTAGACCTACTAAGAGGATAATTTTCTTAGATGTTTACAGAGGCAACTTGTCATTTTGGCCAACTTATTATCAGGAAGCATAGCTAAGCATAGGGGAGGGTTCTAAAGACATCCTGCCCTGATTATGACAGACCCCTTACTCATCAGGAATTCTGCACCCCACCCACCACGTATATACTATTTTATGTTGGTCAAGTTGATAATGACAGAAAAGTCCAGAAATACTTCTTACAGGAGTAGGCAAAGATGATTGAAACTCCAGGAGCTAAAATAAAATCTTGACTTTGATCAAAGAAGTGGTAAAGGAGCTTAAGCATTTGGGAAGGACTGTTCAACTCTCTAGAGCCACCTTTTGCCCATGGGGAGTATTGTAACACCTTCTCAGGTGTTCCAATACTTAGTGTTAACCCAAGCCATGAGAACTTTCTCTGGAAGCCACAGTGGGCACGGTGAGAGTGAACATAGTTCTGAGAAGGATTTCAAAATCACACCCAGGAATTGCCAATTAGGAACTATTGATTTTGTGTGCTAATCCTAAAAACAGATACATGGCTCTTTTTCCATCTCTTGAGAAAGATCAGCCAGTCAAAGAAAGAGTGGGGGGAAAAACCCGATTCTGTAGTACTCCTATCAATCACTGTATAACTACTTGCACCTAATGAGCATAACAGGAAACAAGCTTCACCCAATATAAATCACGAACCAAGCAAGTTAAATTTGACGGAGAATTTTCAGCTATAGATGCAGTTTCAAATTACTTCCCCCGCAAAATTACCTTCCTGTTAAAAGAGAAGGAGCATGACACTGTAGTGACAGAGCTCACGACTGCTTGACATGCCACTTTTATCAAGTGATCAAAAGTAAACGCCAGCAATGATGAGCCACACAGACTCCCTGTGACGAAAGCTCTGTGATAGAAGAGCATCCTCTTGGGGACATTCCTAATGGAAATGCATAGCCTAGATCTTTCACGAGGAAGCATCATACAAATTCAAATTGAAGGAGACCAGATGAAGTAGCCACAGATGTCCAGAGCCTTGAGATCGCGAGAGGCAGGAAATGATGCAGGAAATGTTAGCAGTTGAAACTAAAGCAATACGACAACTAAAAGTGCTCTAACCAAACTGAGTCTCGCCCTTAAGGACATCATTGAGAGGTGTTGTCCATACTTCTGTAATTATTGGAAAGTGAGAGGGCAAATATTTTCATTGTCGTCTTGGGACTGTGTGGGAAAACATACTTGCATTTAAGAAGCATAAACTGAGATGAAAGATTATTACTATGCTCTTGGATGGATAAGGTTTTTCTTCTCTGTTTGAACTTTTACTGTGAATTTAAATTTTACTTTTCAAGAGAAAGGGCTCGAAAGCATGGAGTGGATAGACTTTCTTATAAATTGGAGGGAAGATGAAGAAGCCATGATCTATCTTCCATATTTACCTTCTTTGTTAAGTGATGACTTTTAAAAACAATGTTGCTTCCAGAGTCGTTGTGTAGTTGTTAATGACTTACTCCAGTAACCAGGTCAAACTGATGGTGGGGGGCGGGGGGAAGGCCAAAAATATGCTGCATACCTTATGGGTAGAAGCTCTTGTATCTTGAGGTTTGATCATGAGAGAGAGGGGTAGGGGAAGAGGGGAAAGGTAAGAAGGGGTGGGAGAGAGGGGGAGAGAGGGGGAGGGGAGAGGGAGAGGAAGAGGGGGAAGGAAAACATACTCATATTTAAGAAGCATAAACTGAGGCGCCCAATATCAATCAATTTACTATGCTCTCCGATGGTTAAGATTTTTCTTCTCTGCTTGAACTTTTACTAGGAACTTAAATATTTTTTTTTTTCAAAAGAAAGGGCTCAAAAACATCTAGTAGATAGACTTTCTTTGTAAATTAGAGGGACGATGAAGAAGATGAAAATGGAGCCTTTCAATATTTTACTCTGGTGTTCATATGTTTCAGTGACCATGCATCAGAATTTTAATTGTTAATAAACAAAGGAAGAAAGAGTCAAGGAGTAGGGAAAGCGCTTGACACAAAGTGTGTGAGCTGGAGTTCGGACTCCAGACTCCATATGAAGGCAGACCTGGTACTGCACATTGTTATTCTCTGTAGTCCTATAATGGGAGGGAGAAATAGGAGAATGCCTAGAAGCTGAGCACAGCTAACCTGGCATACGCAGAGGTGGACAAGAGAACCCCTGCCTCAAACATGGTGCGACTGACACCTTAGGGTACCCTCTAGTCTCCTTACTCATGCCATAGCACAATGACCCTGTGTGTGTGTGTGTGTGTGTGTGTGTGTGTGTGTGTGTGTAGGGGGGGTACATGCAATTTATAAAAGAAAGGGAAGAAAGCATCACTGAATCCACCAGCATAGAAGCGGGATTCCACAAGTTTTCATCATAAACACCTGAAAATGGATAATTCAGTTAATTAGTCCACACTAGGCTTAGTGACTCCTTTTTCTAGCAAAATTATTTCACCCGAAAGCAACTCAAGGGTCTCAGACCCTAACGTGAGCTTCTTTTATGTCTGCCAGGGGTTCTGGATAAAATAAGAGGAAGTGGGATGCCACGGGAAGAATATTCTTTGGCTCAGCAGATAAATGTGCTTGCTATGTAAGCCTGGCACGTTAAATCTATAACCCACACCATGGCACAGGAACTCATACACGTACATGTACACACAGTAACATTACTTATCACCTCAGAATATTTATTTCTGAGGCAAAAATCCAAGGCCAAATTAAATATTTCTGTCATTTTATTGTGCTGATTTGTAACTGTGTTTCTTTTTAGAGTACACGCAGAACTTTTCTAATATGACACACTGGCACACACTGGACACAATTCTGTGTTGCAATAAACTGAACTCTCTTCAGCCATTGGGAGCTGAGGGGAGGTTTGTGACAGACTTGTCCACTTTGGTGAGCATGTGCCCTTGTCAAATACATCTATTTGCGTGTCTTTTGTGTTCTAAAGATGCAACTTTGACTTTTTGCCTGCTTCAAGTAGCTCTCCCGCCTGGGGAACTTTTAGGTGCTAATTGCACAAAGACAGAAATAGCAGTAGGTGTTACTCAAGTTTGTTCCACAGTTCTCAAGACTAATAAGGCTCTTATTCTGAATAAGCTCAGCTTCTGTTGTGGGGGAAAGATGAAAACAAAAGAGTAGAGAAGAACCTTGCCCGGTGATGAATGTTGTGAGACTGGACACAGCTGAGTGAGACAGCAGCTCTAGGACGACTTCACCTCAGGCAGGGAAGGAAGAGGATTGGGGGGGGTGGGGGGGGGGTGTGCGCGCGCGCGCGCGCGCGCGCGCGAGTACGCTTGTGCGCATGCGCAGTAAAAGAACCCTGTGCCTAGACAAGGATAAATTGTAATCCTATTTTCCTGCCTGGAAGTGATAAAAGTGGGGACTGGGGTGGGGGGGGGAATCTGTAACTAAGGCAAGTAGCAGACCCCTGCCAGTCTAGAGAACAAGATAAGAAAGACAACTACAGTTAAATATAGTAATATACTGCTCAGAGCCGGCATTCGTTTCTCAGATACCCATCAAGGTTCTAAATGTGCACTGGGAGAAAATAGTATCCCCAAAATAACTCACAAAATACAGTTTTGATTTGGACAACTGTAAGAGCCAAGTGATTCTTTATAAGATGCGATGGGTTCTGGCTGAATTGGATGTTAGAATCAGAGGACTTTTCCACGGTCCGCCCTAGCGTCCTTTCAAGCCAATGGACTCAGAGTAAATTCGTAGAAAAGGAACATTATTTGGAAAGCAACGAATCAACGTTTTCAGACATGCAGAAGGGTGGGGTTCTTGGTCAGATGCCTTATGTGGAGGCTAGCAGTGTCTTCTTAGGAGCTGGTGTGGTTGTCACCTAGTGGCTACTTTAGGCCCTCAACTGCCACTGGAGAAATCTAGTTGACCATATTTTGGGATGTGACTAGTAGACCTTCTTTTTTGCTTTGGGAAGGGAAGAAGAGTGACTTGTGTAGAGGTTTCCTGGTCTGAACACTAGGAACACCTACTGGGAGTGTGGTGCTTACGGATTGACCGTGCAGTACTCTAAAGCATAGGTTTGCTGGCCACTCAACCTTCCAAAGATCTGACTTTAGTCCGTGGCCAGCCTCCCCTCCCCCTTCATTTATCCTATCAGAGGAGGTCCTAAGCTTTCCTTGGGATCTCTGTGACTCCCCACACTTCACTTCACAGCATCTGCTTCACATCCCTTGCCCTAGACTTTTGACAACACATTTATGTGCAATTATGCAGAGACAAGGAACCTACTCTTGAACTACATGTAAAAACGTGCTGAGTTCTATTGTACTAAATAGAGGAGTAAGAGATTTTAAGCAGGATGTTAAAAGTGTAGATGTAAATTAAAATACATTTAAGGCCATGCAAGTGTATCGCTTGATAGTGATTTTTAGTATTTTAGGTCTTGTATCTCGTTTTAGCATGATATTTCTTCTCTCTCTCTCTCTCTCTCTCTCTCTCTCTCTCTCTCTCTCTCTTGCTTTTTTATTGGTTATTTTATTTATTTACATTTCAAATGTTATCCCCCTTCCCAGTTTCCCCTCTACAAGCCTTCTATCCCCGCCCCTTCCTCTACCTCTATGAGGGTGCTCCCCACTCGCCCACCCACTCCAGTTTCAGTGGCTTTCCCCAATCCTGGGTCTTCAAGCCTTCACTAGACCAAGGGGCTCCCCTCCCAGTGATGCCAGATAATGCAATCCTCTGCTAAATATCCAGCTGGAGCCACAGGTACCCCCTGTGTACTCTTTGGTTGGTGGTTTAGTCCCTGGGGACTTTGGGGGGTTCTGGTTGGTTGATATTATTGTTCTTCCTATGAGGTTGCAAACCCCTTCAGCTCCTACAGTCCTTGCCCTAACTTCCCCATTGGAGCCCAGTGATTGGCTGTGTACATCCACATCTGTATTGGTCCAGTGATATTTCTTGATGTTCTTTATGAACAGCTGTGGTTTCTCTTTTGTGTGGATGCTTTACTCTCTACCTGAATAGCATCCACCCAGAATTATTTCCTTATCTCCAGTTGGATATTTGTCTCTCTTAAGACTTATGACAACTATCTTGTTTTGCAGGAAGCCCTAGTTGTCTTTTGTCCCATGTGTGCTATGTACTGTTAGTGTCTCTCTAATTCTCTGTACATATTTCTGGAATGCTGAGTATATAGAAAATTTAACAGCTTATAATGTTTGCCTATTCTAGCAAGTGAGTTCCTTGATAGCACACATTTTGTTCATCTTTGAAACTTTTTGTATTAAGCCTCATTCACTGGCTCATACTAACCACTCAGGAAACTACTAAGTGAATGAGTAAGCAGATGAACAATGAAAAAACTGCCTTCAGGAGCACATCAATTCAACAGGATAAGGAAGCAATCCAACAGAATTCTAAACCATGAACTTGACCACAGCCACAATAGATTCACAGATTGTTTTCTGGCCTTCACATGTGATCAGTAAACCACCTCTAGTAGATCTGATACAAGAGACTGTTTCCTGACTAATATTTAGCAAATGGATAAGTCAGTTACTCTGTATGAGAATTAAAGAAAGCATTAACCCTTTACGTAGCATGTTCTTTAAACCATGGTGCAGTGCTGTAGAAAAGAGGTCCTGTCAGGAACAGAAGGATGATGGGACACAACTATATCTCAGGTTTCAACCTTGAATATTTGATCACCATACCAAAATTAAAGATCAGAGCCACATATGTATAAGCCTGTGGGTAATAAGCTTGGAAGATAGGCATGAGGGTGGTGTCATATCAAAGACCTATGTTGTTATACTCTACCCAGCTGCTTTTTTGCTACAATTACCTGGCTGATCAGTTATAGAAGAAAGAGGAAATGTGGTGACCACGGGATAGTTTTCATTGTCCATAAGTCACCACCACCATCATCATCACCACCACCACTCATTCTCAAACCAGAATAATTTTTAAAACTGTGCCTTCTGTATTTCCTTATTTCATTAGTATACACAAGGCTTCAGCATCAAATAAATATCTGTGCTTCTCTCAGTCGTTTCTCACGTAGATTGCTTGCCTTTCATTGAGAGAAATTAGTTAATAGCAACTGCTATTGGTGGAAAATTGCTACAATGAATCATTTTTCATTGCCTTCAGTCTAAAGCCTGAATATGAAAATACAATGGGCTCATATGGATAATATAGATAAATAGAGAAGCTATAACACTAATCAAAGGTACTAATCTTCGAGCCTCATTTTCCTTTTGGAAATGGTGGCTTCTCAGAGAGGCCAAAGAAATGAGAACTCCATGGAATTTCTTAAGCTTGTTAAATTTCCTCTGTGATTTTTTGTTTGTTTGTTTCCATTTTCTGATTTAGTACTGTTTCATACCAGACTAATGCAATGGACTCATTTCAATATTTAGATTCAGAACGATCAATCTCTCATTTGAAATTTAGAAGGGAGAGTTGCAGAAAAAGCCTTGGTTAGAGTTGTTCAATAGCTTTTTAATGTTTACTTTTTGTCTTCCTGGAACAGATTAGAGACCAGGGTAATAGAGTTTATCAGTTTCTTTTCGGTTGCTCCCATAATATATGCAACAAAAAGCAACTCAGGGGAGAAGGGGTTGGCATTGCCTTGCAGCTCCAGAGATATGGAGTCCTTAGTGGCAGGGAAAGATGGTATCAGTCAGGGAAGGATCCAGAATCAACAGGAGCCAGGATCTGACTGATTACAACGCACCCACAGACAGGAAGCCGAGATGGGGCCAGACTATAAGACTTGCACTCTACCAGCAAGTGTTGCACTCCTTGCAACAAAGTTCTACCTCCTAACAGCTTCCTAAAGGTTTCTAAGAGCACCAGTAGCAGGAAACCAGGAGTTCAGACACGGGAGCTTATGGGAGATGTCTCATCTCCAAGTCAAGACAAGGGGCTTCAACACCAAGTGCCAGAACTCCCTATTCTCCTCTCACTACCCTGCTCTGACTGCTGCCTAGTCCTGAGACCACATGCCCTCCAACTGTAGATCATGACTGTTAACATCACCCCCAAATTTAAGACTTAGTAAAGCCCAAATACATGCTGGTGACATTTATATTTGTCTCCGTCTCAGAGTGCCAGCTATCACACTGTTCTTCATAGCAAACTGCTGAAAACCCTACACGTTCTACTCTGATTCACTCTGTGAACTCAAATCTGTGGTTGTGAATTGTTTTGGTCCAGGAACATTACTTTGAAGTTAGGAAATAGCATCCACAGATCATTCTTCTGTCGTGACACCACGGGCCTTATGTCTGTGTGTAACACCTAGTTTAGGTTATTCCCTCATCGTTGTGTCCATCCTTCTGTGACTTTCTTAACACCATTTGCTCATAGATTTGCAATCCCCTTGCAAGACGCTAGTTTTTAAGTTCCTTTACCATTACCTTTTCTCCTTGTTTTTTTTTTGTGTCACTGGTCTCAAAGGTTCTGTAATAATTGACTGTCTGCTCATTTACCAAATGGAACAAAAATTGTTCAAGCACATCTATGATTTTAGCCTACTATGGTGATAGTCCCTGGTCACCACATAGTGGCTTCAGGAACCATCTGTCTAATTGCCTAGTAAACATCTACAGGCTTCTCAGTGACAAGAGATCAGATCAAGCCCCTCTGCCTACGCAGATCCCTCCCCATGCACCTAGGTTTGTAACATTTAAGGCATTAATTGCTCCTCTTCCCTCTTTACTTCTCAGTGAATGATTCTCTGCAAATAGTTCCAGATCCTTCCAGATGACTTTCCACAATTCTGTTTCAGGGTTCATGTCCTTATTATTTCTTATCATCACTAAATGCTTTTTAAAGTAAGGGTTTTTTTTCCTTACTAATGTAATGGAATAATTTTAACCAACAATCAGAAATATAAATCTTGAATCCATCAGGAGATATGGGCTACAGAGACTGTGGAAACTGTATAGTAATGGTAGCTGAAAGCCATAGATTTTGTTTGTTTAGTTATTTCATTATACTTGCCAAAATTATCAGGCACTGATCACTCGTAGCTAGAGTAATAATATTTTACTATTTCAATATCCTTATATGCATTTGTGTTGTATTTTCCTTCAATAGTCTGTTATAAATTTAAATTTGTTGCATTACAAAACAATATTTTTAATCACTAAGTCTTGAAAGGATTTTATTGGAGATATTTTCCAAATTGAAAAATGTACATGATTTTAAAGAGGAAGTTTGGAAGAAGTTTCTAGTCGGTGTATGTGTGTTGAATGACTCCCTTAAATTTCACAATGGCACGAAGATATTTGTTTACACCTGCCCTAAGTACATAGATAAATATCATTGCTGACACAGGAGGCCCTATCCATTAGAAATTTCAACCAACCTTGCAAGGATTTTCTACTGGGCTTATGGGAGTGTCCACTGGAAGAGACAGGCAAATACAGTCCTGACTAAGTAGGCTTTCACACTGAGCTAGCGTGCAGCTGACCTGTGTTCTTGCTCCAGAAGTCTTTCTGGCCAGAACCAAAGCAGAATGTCCACCACTCTGTGGATTCTTGTTTTGGAATGGGGCATTATCTCAGATATCTTCCTTTACTCAAGCCATATTTGTGATGGTATTTACTAGTGTGACATATATTATTTCATGATTTTTAGGCTGCTGATCTTGTAAGAGATCCCTTTGTTCCAGGGCTAAGGGCTACTACATCTGAAGAAAAACAGACAAAAAGGCTTCTTACATAAATCATCCTTCCATTTTGCTGGGTTTCTAAATTCTAAAATTTTCATAGAAGCTAATTTATTTTATTTGTATATCAGAATAATTTAAAATGTGAACCTAAGTCACTGCACTATCAATGTCTTTAAACTATTTAAATGACTTTAAAATATTGGCTATTTGCCCACTCGTACAATAGTGGTCTGAATGTTATGGAATTAACCAACCACTTTCTGTTTGGATTTATGGAACAATCCATGATATGGAACCCATACAAAGCACCATGATCAGGGACAAGAACCCATGTTTAGATAGGTCACAGGCCTTAAGAAAGTACCTACTCTCATTGTGCTGCTAAACGGACATAGCATCCAAACTATTAACGACTTTTTGCTACACCTGTAGACCAGTGCAACTCTCAGCCTTCAGAGAGGCAGCTTTTTACAGATGGTAACTAACATAGAGACTCACAGCTGGTCAACATGCAGGAAATAAGGGACTGAAGTGTGTTGAGCCCTAAATGAGATGTCTAGATCATAGCTTCCTCTCAAGGTTTAGGGGTCTTCTGGAAGAGGGGATGCAAGGATTGTGAGACTCAGAGGCAGGAATGACAAGAAACAGTGATGGTAGATAGGAACTCAGAACTTTGTACATATAAACTCAGAGCAATTGTCACTACATGCACAAGACCTATGTAAGCTCAAGCCAGACAAAATCAGCATGGAGCGCCAAATGAGGAGGCCATGAAGTCCCACTCCTGCCTGAGGCACTATTAACTAACACTCAAGAGCTGCTGGGAGAGAAAGAATCAGGTTTTCTCCATGTGAATGGAATCAGAACCAATTCATTTCTGCCGATTACCAAGTTAGCTACGTTTAAGAACTATACAAGGAATTTAATTTTAAATTTTATGTGGTAAGCATAGTTTTTAATTTTTTGAGAAAGAGTGATAAGTATACCATTGGAAACATTAGTCAACCTTAAATACCTGTGTTCAGGTTTTAAAAAGAGATGAATGCTATAGTGAATAATGATTTTCTTGGGAGAGATACATTCACTTAGATAAAATATTTTATTTATTGTATTTGATATCTCAACTACAAAGGAATAAAGTCATACTCTTTATTCTTGTTGGAACTATAAACAATTATAAAATGCCCTCACCACTCATCTTTTCCTTAGAATCCTCAAACATTCCAGAAATTATTTTCCAAACCGATGAAATACATTCATATAAACAACATAATACATCTTCCACTCTCACCCCAACTATTCAATATCCCTTTGGAAGTGTGCCTCCCTTTCTCCCACAGCAAGACCACATCTTAATAAGATTACCCTTTTGATCATGAGACCGCTTCTGATGGAACCTAAAACTGACAGGGTTTATGGTTATGGGCAGGGTCATTTAACTTGATTACTAAAGGCTAAATGTTAAAAAAAAAAAAAACCTTCACTTTGTGCTTTTTCTCTTTAAAAACAAATCAAACCAAACCAAACCAAACCAAACAACAAATCACAAATGAATAGAATTTGTGTTGCCTAAGTACTTTTAGGTTGGGGACCTGCTCCAGAGCATTTCAACCTTTAACGATCAGTTAAGTTTTAAGCTTTAAAATTCAAAACTTATTAAGTAATAGAAATGTGCGAGAGAGGGAGGGAGAGGGAGAGGGAGAGGGAGAGGGAGGATATAGAACATGCAGAGGGAACATTCACCTTCTCTCATTTGCTGACTGTTTTCTCTAAGCAGTCAGAAATTTGCATATGAATGTTATTTTACACATCCCCTCTTCGTTTTATATTTGCTTTTTCCACTTCATATTTTTAATGCTAGTGACTAATGAAGTAATATATTCCATGAAGAATGTTTTGTAAAATGTATTCCTCTCTAGAATAGCAACTGGTCAATTTAGGTAGCACACAAACATTGGAAATGGGTAACTGTGTAGCACTGGAGTGTGTCTTCATTTGGCAAATAGTCATGCAATCCTTGTATGTCAGATGTTACAGAAGGTGCTAAATAAGAGACAGATTATGTTCATTTAGAAAAGTTCAGGATAATATAAAATATTAGACTATGCTAGTAGGAGATGCCTGTGAAAACAGCCATTGACTTTGCAGCCTTTTCCTTTCTGCTTGCCTTACTGATTGACAACCACAGTCTCTGATAAAGCAGCTCTAGGTTCCCAACTCCCACCTCTCTTGGGCCAGGTCCATTGGTCCAGAGCTGACCTTTCCATTAGCCTCTGCAGAATGTGTGAGCAGACACTGTACTCACTAGACACACACACACACACACACAGACACACACACACAATGTCCCTGCTCATGGCTGTCTGAGCTGTGCCTAAGTTTCTCTGCCACCCAAATTTGCTCAGGCTTATCACTCAGAGGGGCATGGTGTGGATTCCCTCTGTCATGATCATATCTATCCATGAATGGCAGCACCAGTACACATTCACCATGCTTGGTCACTTTTATTCATCATAGCCTCTTTCAGATAGACTATGTGGGCATGTTTGACATTCTCCCCACACATCCCTCCTCTAGGATGTAGCAAACAAGCGAATAACCTTGATCTCCTGTGTTTCCCCTGCAGAGTTTGGAATTGCCTTCCTTTCCACTTGGAAGAAAGGGAACGTGATATACAAATACTTCTATTCGCAAAGACTATTTTACAAAAATCTTAATTTTCTTTTTCTGTCTGCTAGATTTCATTTGGCAATCGTGTATACATGAAGTAGTCAAGTTAGCTGTAAATTTACAGTTTGTTTAATGCTCCAGTAGTTGAGCACAAGAAATCTATGGGAGTGGTACTAATTCAGGTGTGTCAATGAATGAATGAATGAGTGAATGAATGATCTGATAAAGGAATAATTGGCCTACATCACCTCGAGCTCCCAGTCAGTCTTCTAGAAAGCTTGCTACAGGTAAATCTCTCAGGATCTTCTGAAAGCTCTCTGAATACAACTCACATAGACTCAGTTTAATTAATGACTCTATCCACTTGCCTTTTCAGACGCACAATCCTAGGCTTTAACCACTACAGATACTAAAGCCTCCAATTACACTAGTGATAAATTTGAGAACTTATATAATGATGCCTAAGTATAAGAGTAGTTTAATCTTTCAGTATTAAAGACAGATGAAATGTATCGAATGCTTTGTTGAATGTATCTCTCTCTCTCTCTCTCTCTCTCTCTCTCTCTCTCTCTCTCTCTCTCTCTCTCTCTGTGTGTGTGTGTGTGTGTGTGTGTGGGTGGGAGGTGCTACTTCTATAATCTACAATAG
>NC_034591.1:42928519-42929535 GCF_900095145.1 Mus pahari
CTCTCTCTCTCTCTGTGTGTGTGTGTGTGTGTGTGTGTGTGTGTATGTGTGTGTGTATACACTTTGACATTTATAGGCTTAGGTCTCATGATTTTTGTACTCCTGGTCATTTAAATGAACTGCCCTTTAGAGTCCTCAGTTGATGATTCTTTCTGGCCTTTGTCTTTTTTCTTTATTGTTTTTTTCTGCTAAAAATGAAACCCTTAACCTTATCCTAGCCTATTTTCTTTTGTCTTCCAAGCATAAATATTAAATGGTCATTTAGATCCTGTGCTGTTCCAAAAATCCTAGTGTGGCAAGTGTAGTTGACTGACTCGCACTCTGCCATTTCAGTACATTTGAAACACAATCCAGCTGTTCCATCCCTTTGTGCTATATCAAGAAAAACATAGAATTCACACCTTTTGTTTTTTTCTTGGTATCATTCAGCAGAAGTTCAATAGAAACTACTCTACTATCATATAGCAATAGCAAGATGTATAGTTGATTTTTGGAGTGTTCCTGTAGTTGATCTTTTGTTTTCTTTAATTTCTTTACTGTTTTGTGTTTGAGTCCCATGAGTTCAAATACATAAAACTAACACCATTTTTTGTAAGGTTCAACGAATGTTTCTTGATCACCCACCTTGTACGATTTACTATAGATTCGAGCATGTGGAAACAACAAAAAAATAAACATTAGGCATTAGAAAAAGAAGAATAAAGGAAAGGCACTGAGCAGAAAAGCATTTCGCTATGCTGCTTGGAGACAGTGTTTCTGGGCTGTTGGACTTGAGCAGAGTCCCAACTGAAGCCAAAAAGGGAGGTACCTGGGCCTTGCAGATATCTGAGAGAGCAGTCCAGGAGAGTAAGCACCAGGGTCTTGACACTCAGTAAGAGAATGAGCGTGATTGTTGCTATAGCACAGTCCTCAAGAGCTCTGACACCAGTCAGAATGGCTAAGATTAAAAATTCAGGTGACAGCAGATGCTGGCAAGGTTGTGGAGAAAGAGGAATACTCCTCCATTGCTGGTGGGA
>NC_034591.1:42930295-42956542 GCF_900095145.1 Mus pahari
GGAGTGGGTGGGTAGGGGAGCAGGGGCAGGCGTGGGGTATAGGGAACTTTCGGGATAGCATTTGAAATGTAAATAAAGAAAATAATAATAAATAAATTTTAAAAATTATAAAAAAAAAGAAAGAAAAGAAAAGAGGATATAAGTGGTATGAGATCTGGTAGCCTGGGCAAAAAGACCTTATATTCTGAGTGAGATAGACAAGCATGGGGAAGATTTAAGGAAAGGAGTGAAGTGAGAACTGGTGTGTGTTTTTTAAAAGATTTACTATAGAGCCAGGTGTGGTGGCGCATGCCTTTAATTCTAGCACTTGGGAGGCAGGGACAAGCAAATCTCTGAGTTCAAGGTCAGCTTAGTCTAGAGAGTGAGTTCCAGTACTATCCCAGTGACAGAGTCTCAAAAAACAACATCAGAAGATTTACTGCTGGGTCTTATTGGTTTTCTTTGACTTCAGAGAAAATTATGACATAGATAGTAATTTAAACACAGACTTGTTCACAGTTTCTGTATGCCAGGAGTTTTGAAGAGCACCCACTTAGTTGGACTCTCTGCTCAGGGACTCATAAGTGTAGCATCAAGGTGTCTCATTTGAAGCTTGGCTTATTCTTGTTAGAAAAATTCACTTCTGAGAGATGACAAGATGGTGATGCCTGGTTTTGTTAGTTCTCCTGCTCTGTCATATCCTCAGTTCCTAGCCCTGGTTCCTAGTTCCTAGGCATGTGATCTTTTACAGTCTGGTAGTCCAGCTCTTTAAAGCTAGCCAGTTTAAAACCCACAATTGTTGAGGGGCTTTCTATATCAAAATCAAGCAAATGACTTGCTATTGCCTTTGCCATCGAATATGAATCAACCAAAAGAGTGACTGCCCACTATTAAGCACACAGTTTATATGAGACAGGTATAAAATACAGTGAGAATTTGAAGGGTTATTTCATAATTCCACTTGCTACAGGGAGAACAGAGTTGTAGAAGGGACTAAATTGTGGATGGGTGAAAAAGCACTAGAAATCTCTAAACTAGTGGAGATTTATGTAGATGAATTTCCTAGGGATTGTATTCAAATGCAAGTCTGACTTCAGGAGACTACTGACAGCTGGCCCTCCAAAGGCTTGAGCTAGTGTGGTGATGGTAGAGATGAAAGCTAGTCAAATCAGAAATATATTTTGAAGACAGATCCCACATGACTAACTGAGGTGGAGATCTGAGACCTATCAATGATTTGCAAGCTCAGAGAATGGCAAAGATTATTAGGAATTTGTTTCCGAGCAGAAATCAAGAGTTGCAGTTTGGAAGATGGGTACGGTAACATATGCCTTTAATTCCAGCAGTCTGTAGGAGACAGAGGCAGGTGGTTAGGTGACAGTTTGAGGTCAGCCTGGACATAGGGAGTTCCAGGACAACTAGAGGTTATAGAGAGATCTGGTCTCAAAAAAAAAAAATTCTATCTTGTATATGATAAGATCCAAGTCAGAGTGCTGACGAAATGAAATGGACCAGAGAATGGACCAGAGTCATCCTACTTCTTTGTCACATGTTATTTGAGACTTAAAATAGTATGCTTTGTGAACTGTGGCTATATAACTCTTCCAAAGTGAGTTTAATGTACTATTATTTTAAAATGTAAACCATGGAAAGGACTTATTGATTCATCCTGCAGTTCTCTATGCTTCTTTCACACTGATGTTTGTAAAATAAGCAGCATTTTCTGATCGCCATGCTAAAGTGTCTCAGAAGTGAAATCAACCGATCACTACTGAAACCAATAAAACTGTTCCTGGAAGCCGAAACAGGCATCACCATGCATATCCAAAACACAGTGTGCTCAACTCCTCTGGAGGAATAAGGCCAGCATTGAGAGGATGTTCTCCGCACCTATTGATTTTGATGGAAGCCTCACTGTGAGGCATTATCTGCTTTCTCCAAGACTTCAAGGGCAGCATCATGGTGTGACTAATGATCCTTTCTTTCCCGGGGTGTTTTACAGATTAGCTTCGACACACGATTAAGAGGTGGTCTTTCAATCCGGTTCACATTGAAGTTAGCCTGCATCATCTTTCCCGCTGCCGGGGGAGTGTGGTGTCAGCCGGGGTTGCACCAGAAATGTTTACTTGCGATTCTCCCATTTGAGTCATATAAACTCAGCTTCACCCATACTCATTTTCAGAAAGAAAAGCTGTGAAAATTTTATCTACTGCAGCTACGCTGCCATTTTCCTTTCCTTGTGGTGACTGCAGAAAAGCTGAGAAAAGTTTAAGTCTTGAACTTACAGTAAATATTGCAAACATTTGAATGAAACTTTAAATTTAAAAAAAAAAGTCCACTCTTAGCTTTGATCCAATGAAAGTGGGAGATGATGAATGTCTCCGGGTGGGAGTGAACAAAGGCAGTGAAGACTACTTATTGGATCAGAGGGATGTTCATTTTGTGGAAGAGATGGAAATTCTCTCACTGCACCCGGAAGTCTTGATAGATTATTTTGATTTAATATGGTTACATAAGTCCTGATTGTCCGAATAGACAGTAAAAGGATTCTTGGTGATTATTTTTTTCATAAATAAGACTTGAACAGATGGAAATCAAGCCAAGTCATTTGGCGGCAGCAGTGACAGAGGATCTGAAAATGGCCACCACACGTGATTTGCTAAAGATTTCATCATCACCTCCTGGTGCCTGACCTTTCAGTCTGCAGCTGAGCATGACTGCTTACCTTACATACACCTTGGCTTTCTAAAGATTTGGAAAAAGTAACAAAGAAAACAAGCTATTGATGAACCCTGAATTTGGGGTGTATAGGTGGGCCTATGTTTTATAATATTTATGATTTTAGGGAAATTCTACGTGAACACATCTTTTGCTGCAAGCCCAGTCTACATCATACTTTACTTGTGATGTGAGATATGATGAGGCATTTAAAACCCAGCCTCTAATCAAGGTGTAATTACTTTAAAAATATGCCATTTTCTACCATTCTAATCTATTCTTTTGTAATATATTATTTGATAATGTTAAAATTTTTAGTTTTTCCATGGTAATTCAAGAAACTAATTTCCTTCTTCTTTCTTTTCCCTAGGAGCACTAAATCAAAAAAATTGGGGAAAGAAATATCCAATGTGTAATAGCCCAAAGCAGTCTCCTATTAATATTGATGAAGATCTTACACAAGTCAATGTGAATCTTAAGAAACTGAAATTTCAGGGTTGGGATAAAGCATCCTTGGAAAACACGTTCATTCACAACACTGGGAAAACAGGTAACATCCTTGCCTTTGCCTTTGACAGGATTTTCATACTGAGAATATTTTTAGATAAGATGCATTTCCTTTCAGTGATATGCTAGGAACTGAACAAAGGCTAATAGTAATGGGCCAAACAGCACAGTCAGCACTTAGGCAACGTTTTGAAAACTCGTACAAAAAAAAGTAACAAATAATATCATCATGCAGTATTTTCTTCTTGTGTAGTGAAAGTGGTCTTGCAACTTGGTGGTGTTTTTAAAAAAAGGTAATGAAATTATAGCTAGTGAAATTTTTCACTCGGTACATAGTCAGACACTTGGTCAGGATTTCCATATCTTGGGCATCTGAGTTTGATCTTGGATGCTCAACTTCATGCTATGATCAATATTTGACTATGACAAAATAATCAATTATAACCAAATTGCAGAAAACCATGTAATAGTCCTTTTATTTGGGAAATTTAAAATTATAGCTTATCTACCCTTAAGTATCTACTATAAGCATCTTTTATGAGATTATCTCGTTTTTTCAAAACGTAAAATGTAATTCCTTAAAAATTCAAGAAAGGTCTGGTAAACTACACATAGATACAATAATTTTCAATATTTGACATTTTGGCTATTTTGCTTTGACATGAAACAGTTTTTCAGGAAATTGTATAAATACAAGTGTACATCTTTGCAGAAATTAGAAAAAATTAAAATTATAATAGCAGATCTATTAGTGTTGTTTTACAATGAATAAATTCTTCTGTATTTCATATTAAGATAATATAATTAATAAATGTAATAATTTGATTTCACTTTCTTTAGAGCAAGAATTTTTCTCTATCGTTGCCTAACTGATAAATGTTTAATATTATTTGAATGAATAACTAAGAAAATTTTGGCATGTTATATTATAATTCAAATAATAAAAGTAAATTGTTCCAAATCTTGACAATTTAATACAATTTTGTGAGTGTTAAAAGCTGTGATTTTAACATATAATCTCTGCTTTGTTTCTTTTAAAGTTCAATGGTTAAGTGCTTGTTCCTTACAGTCAGCCTGTTTGGTTTTATCAGTGGTCATTCAAATGACAGTGTAAACCTTGGAAGAGGCCACTTGCCTTGTCTGTTACTCAGTTGTCAGATCTGTAGCAGAGCTTACAGTGGTTTGTGCTCCCTAAGGTTATATGAGAATCAAGTAGCTAAGAGGTATAAGCAATTGATACTTACCAAGTGCTTCATAAGCTACATGTGCCATTGTTTGCATTACTGACACCGTGCTTGACATTTTTTGTTTGTTTGTTTGTTTGTTTGTTTTTTCGAGACAGGGTTTCTCTGTGTAGCCCTGTCTGTCCTGGAACTCACTTTATAGACTAGATTGCTCTCGAACTCAGAAATCTGCCTGACTCTGCCTCCCAAGTGCTGGGATTAAAGGTGTCTGCCACCATGCCCTGCTGACATTCTTATTATCATAATCAATGAAAGCTTATATCACTAGCTGGGTTAGTAATGTATGGGATTTAATCACTACTGCCTGTGTCAAATATGAGTTGACTGAGAGACATCATCGTCTTTGCACTAAGCTCTCAAGAGAAACATTATCCTTTAGATTACTTGTAAAAATACAATCAATAAAATCTTCTGTGGGACTTGGGGAAGTTTCCTGTTCTAATGGTGGACACTCCAGGTTCAAATATGAAATGGCAAAATCCTCTCATATGATGGGACTTGCCAACTGCTTGCTGAAGACAGTTTGTGGAACCAGATGACATCTGGACAAAAAGTAGAGATTAGATGGAGCAAAAGGAATGGGGGTGGGAAGGGGGCAGGAACAGGCTGTCAGTGAAAGGTGAGAGCTCTCCCAGGGACTTTTCTTTTGGCTTCCTTTACTATGTTCCATTATGATCATCAAGCATCTTGAGGCCAGAGAGCCTCGGAAGAATGGCAGTCTCAGTTAACCAAACAGATTAAGTGGGCCGCTGTCCTGTGGTGAGAGTCAAACTGTGGTCATATCTTCAGGATCCTCGATTTGTGGCAATAAGGTGCATTAAGTGCGTTAATACGAGGGCAAACTTAAAATGCAAATGACCTTACAACTCTTAAATCTGTCAATTGAGTTTTATCTTAAGTAGAAGGAGATTCAGTTAAATTCCTAATTTTGGTTTTCAGAAACTTAGATGTAATATTTTGGATTTATTTTTCCTTTAAATAGTGGAAATAAATCTCACCAATGACTACTATCTCAGTGGAGGACTTTCAGAAAAGGTCTTCAAGGCAAGCAAGATAACTTTTCACTGGGGAAAGTGCAATGTGTCGTCTGAAGGATCAGAACATAGTTTAGAAGGACAGAAGTTCCCACTGGAGGTAAGTGGCAGCTGAGGTTTCAGGCTCATCCTCTGCTTCTTTGAGAGTTTCTCTAACACAGACTTTGACTGGCTGTGTAGGTGAGAATTTAGAACATACAGTTGTGTCTTGATGACTCGATCAATACGCGTTTTCTTTCCAAGTCTGTAAGCTCAATGAGCATAAGAACCATCTTTAGTTCTCTTCTTCTAAATACCCAGGTTGCAACTTACTAGCTTATCAATAAATGCAGATGAGGAATTGAATGAATAAGATAATAAAAGGAGCGATGTCATCAATGTACAGCAGAACGCTTTCAGTCAAGTCCTCTAATTAAAACAAGGAAAAACTCTTATGTTTAAAAGTAGAAAAGTTTTAAGTATGATAAATGATGTATACAGATAGACAGTTTCCTATGCTTCTCTGAAGTGCTGGACCTTCTGGGGAGTAGTTTGGTTTTTGTATTAAAAACTTTTTTTTTTATTTTCTGTATTTTATTATTCAGAGTATAACACCAATAATTATAAATATGCCTCAAATTCTATGTGTAAAGATTTATTTACAATATTAAATATTGAAACAAAGAGTATGATTAAATGCATTATAATTGTATAGTAGACCTTGTAAAAATTATGTTTCGAATGATGTATTTACACAAAAAAAGTTTCATGTTGGAGCTGGGGAGATGACTCAGCTAGGGATTTCAGTGTTCCTGAACAACATGGGAGGAGGAGATAGGAGACTCCCCAGGAGTTCCTTGGAATAGCAACAAGAAGACCCAGCTTCAAACATGTGGAAGGCAAGACTCAATAGCCAAGCTTGTTGTCTTACCTCTATACCCACACCATGGCATGCCATTAACACACACACACACACACACACACACACACACACACTCACACACACCCTTCCCAACTCAAAATGTTTTATCCTACTAATGCATTAAAAATAATACTGTGAAAATAGCCTGATCAGCATTATTTTTCCAGCTTTATAAATCATGAAAACTAATTACACAGAGATTGGGTTAAATGACATGAAGTTGTACAAATTACTTGATTTGCTTTCACTCCTGTCCTATGAAACAGACATATTATATGAAGTTAAAGAAGGGAATAGGTTTAATACTATTTAAAAGTCATTCAGAGAAACCATGGAAAGGTGAACAGCAGCTCTCTTCTGCTGACAGCATTCTAAGTGCCTCTTATTTTTTATTTTAAAAATCCTCAAGTATATTCAATGAAACTGTATGACTTCTATAATTCATAGTAGTTGCTAATAATACAAGTCAAAACATATCAGGGTGAATCCTCTGAAAGAGTCAAAAGGCCTTTAAACATGTAGACAATTACATTTATGGATTATAACCATAAAGGATTATGTATCAACTATCCAAAAATAAAATCATATTTATTAAATGTTGTCAAAGAAACAAAAACCAACTATTTAAATATATAACATCTCACATCTAAGGTTTAAGCTTTCAGGCAATATTACCTACTTTTTAAATGACATTTTTTTAAAAAAAGCTATCCATAAAAAAAAAAAAAAGCCTTGAGCAATCAAAATAAATACAAAAGACTGTATGCATTAAATTCCAAATAAATATCCTCTTCAAAAGACTGTTTTGGAAGGGTTGCTTGTTGGCTTTTTCTTTACTCTATTGCTTTATAAAGATGCATTCCAGGCTTGAGATATAGCTCAGGGATTAAGAATTGTGTACTGCTCTTGCAGAGGACCCAGTTCAGTTCCCAACACCAATGAAATGACCCACAAGTGCCAGTAACTCCATCTCTAGAGCATCCAACTCCCCCTAACGGTCTCTAACAGCAACTGCACTCACCTGCACACACTTCCACCAAGACATATACATTACTTAACTGAAAACAAAAATAAACCAAGTCTGCAGAGTTGACTTAAGAGCATCTGTTGTTCTTGCAGAGGACTGAGGTTTCAATTCCCAGCACCTGGAGGCTCAGAATCATTTGTAGCTCCAGTTCCAGGGGATCAGATGCCCTTTTCTGGCCTTCTCAGGCACCAGACATACACATGGTGCACTGTCTAACATGCAGACAAAACACGCATACACATAAAATATAAAAATAAATAAAGTATTAGAAGTATTAGTTGTACAAATAGGACCTCAAAGAAGCATCCTAGAGCCTACCCATTCCTCCTTCCTCCCTTCTCCCCTCTTTCTCCATTCTTTCTTCTTTTCTGTCTTCTATGCCCAAGGATACAAATGATAGCAAACTTGCTTAAGTATATCTGTAATTGAGAAATCATTTGGAAAACACAGAGAATATAGAACTGTATAGTCTGTAGATTTTTCAGTAGAATTTACTAAGTTGGTTGGCTTCTCTGTTACATCTCCTCACTGGCTTTTGTGAAGTGCTTCTAATAAAGCTACCATCATTACATTCACAGATGCAAGTCTACTGCTTTGATGCAGACCGATTTTCAAGTTTTGAGGAAGCAGTTAAAGGAAAAGGAAGATTAAGGGCTTTATCCATTTTATTTGAGGTAATTATTGTACATAGGTTTATACCTAATCTCTTCTTAAATCATAGCTACTGACAGTTATATATATATTAACATAAACACTTTTACAAGCTGAAGGGGTCACAACCTTAGCGATCACTCATGGTCATTTCCAAGCAGCCTTTCCCTTGGCTGGTATGTTTTTAAAAGGACTCATATTTATAACTGAATAGGTTTCTTCCATCTGGAATGGACAGTTATAAGTATACAGATATGCCTGTCTATCCATGATGTATCTTAACTCATTAGTAGTAACTGTAAGTCATGTCATTTCCCATTTTTCTTTTCATAATATAAAATGTAAAGTTACCTGACTTTTATTTATTTTGTTTTTACCTTGCTGTTGGAAAAAAAAACCACACTTGGGACATACTGTCCTTTATACTTATTTGGAATTTATTGTTAAGCAGTTAGTCAATTGTTGGATCCTGTTTTCATAAGGCCATTCTTCTCTAACAGGTTGGAGCTGAAGAAAATTTGGATTACAAAGCCATTATTGATGGGACTGAGACTGTTAGTCGTTTTGGTAAGCTGTTAAGATTACAAGATGAATGGCTATGGGTATCTGCAGTGTAACAAAAATCAGTCGTAAAAGATAGAGAGGAGGATGGGTGTGGTGTCTTTAAAGATGAACTTATCTCACTTCCCATACTTGACCACTCTGTATATTTCTCACTATGTAAATAACCATTTATAAGAGAATTTTGTGCCATAACAATTACGAAAACTTGGGCAATGAAGAACATGCCTTTAATCTTAGCATTTGGGAATCAAAGGCAGATAGATCTCTGTGAGCTCAAGGCAGTCTTAGTCCATATGTCAAGTTACAGAGCAGCCAGCAAGGGGTACTGTCTCAAATAAATAAATTATTAATGGACTAATTAAAACTTTAAAGTATAGACTATGAATGTAAAGAGAAGTCTGCTATTTTCTAAATTCGTTCTTAAAAAAAATAATCTGATTGTAGTATGCTTTTTAAACATTCTTCTATTCGGAGTCTGCGTTGTTCATCACCTTAAAGACTCTATGAGACCAATTAATTTTTACAAACACTAAATTACGAAGTGAAAAGAGAATTTTACTCCAGTGGACACCTACACCTTGGTGGTTTTCTTGGCAGATGAGTATTTCAAAGAGGTAAGATATTTGCAAGAAGAAAGATGTTAACATTGAACAGGATGGAGTGTACTCTATATTTATTATTCTGCCTGGTGGGCACCTAAGTGGATCTTGTCAAATCCTGTTGACAACACTGGTGACAGGCTCAAAACCTGTGGTTGCTATTTTACACTTATTAACAACCCACACAACCAACATTCATCCTCCCCTGGTAATCAATAAAATGAAAGCTATTACTTTCTAGAAAACCACCAAATCTAGAGCCAGAAACCAGACTCACATAGACTGTTTCTTGAAGGCAAAAGTCCAACTTAGGATTGTTTTATCTTCTTACACTTGCGCGTCAGAATTGACTGACCTTTTCAGACGTCAGGAATATGTGGAATCCTGCAGTGGAGAAGCCTGCTCCAGTCCTTCTCCTGTAATCGAAAGCAAGGTCCAGCTGAATCCCCGCTTTGTCCACCTAGAAAGCAAAATTCAACATTGTCTACCATGAGCCTCACTTAGTTTTCTCTCAATAAGTCAGAAAGTGGATTCTAGTCAACTGAAAGAAAGGAAGCAGGTTGGATTTCCACAGTTCCTTCAAGGTGTATAGAACCTAAACAAAGACTATTTCTGTGTTTTACATCAGCTCACGGGACAAGAGAATCAAAGGATTAACTTGTGAAGTTATAGAATCGACTCTGTTTTCTTTTGAAGTCTAGACCATCCCCTAGAGTACAGTGTACTATGGAATTCTATTTTGGGCTGCTAAGCAATTATTATAGGGAATCTTAAAGATTGAAAGTAGTTCTTACCCTTAGACAAAGAGACTCTAGCAGTGCCTCCAGACTTCCTAATCCTGACCCATGTTCTCCATATAAGGAGAGTTTAAACAACCCAATATTACAAACGTCATGCAGAATATAAAATCTTCTTACTATATCTCAGGCTGATTTCTCATCTACATTTCTCTTGAAAAGAGAAACCTCATTTCTCGTTGAGAACCTCTTCTTTCTGATCTTCCTTTCACCATAGCTATTCTGTGCTGGACATTGTTGTATCTGTAGACTGAGAAATCGGTGGGGGCTTTGCAGAGATATAAAGATAAAATATTAATATTCTTCAAGCAGGACACACAGAAAAGTATTAGTGAAATCTTTCCTACTGCAAAGAAGAGATACTTCCAGGTAATATGATCAGTGATTCTCAAGTGGAAGGTCTCATCAGAAAAACTTCTGCTGCTTGCTCAATTGCAGACTAGGCCCAAGGATCTGTATATTAAAAACTCTTTACAAGAACTTCTGAGGTGGCTCCGTACATGCCATTGTTGTAAGTAGTGGTTGGTTTTAAATTCTCCGCAGCTTAAATTCTCTTAGTGCTTGTCTGCACTGTGGTCCTCAGTTATCTGTCTCTCTACCTCATTGTTTGTTTGTTTGTTTGTTTTTGTTTTTTTTTTAATTTTCAACCTCCCCACAGAAGGATCTAGCAAGTTGGTTGATCATCTGTGTTTGAGGGAATGGATTGAGATGAATGCTGGAGGACTAGTGCAGTACTGTTGACCCAGGTGTCCATCTCTCATGCACTTATTCAGAAGACATTCATGATTACTTTCCAAATCACAAAATGTCGCCATAGTCCAGTTTTCTCAGTAGATGGTGGCATGACTGAAGATAAAAAGAACCATAATTGAAAATTCTATGCGCTATCTAGGACAGAATTTTGGGACAAACATGCAAATACCAGCTGTAACAAATACCATGAAGTTTTAGCCTCTCAGCAAGAAAATATGCTTGCTACTGAGCATCATACAATGGCCATCACAGAGTGGCCATCTCAGTGTCTATGACAGAATGAGCAGAACACACTACCCAGTACTCATTGTCCATCATACACTGAACACCACTCAGTTGGTAGTAACATAGTAGCCAGAAAAAGGACCATCATTCAATGACAATCAGTTGGTGTTCATAATCTAGGGTACATCAGAATGTCCCCCTCTTAATAGCTGTCACACTGTGGCCAACAAAAGAAAAGGAAGAGTGGATTCTGTATTAAGGAGAAAGAAATAAACATTTTCTTTCTTCTTTTTCTTCTAACCTTCTTCACCTTTAATGTTTGTCCATATTCCAAGGAAATTCTGTGCTCTACACCTTCACAGAGGTCTCAAACCTTTGTTCTCTCTGCCCTGCTTCGAGATCTTCTGGCATCAATCCATCTTCTCCCGGGTACCAGAACATCAATTTCTAACTCTTTATTTAATTAGTATAGCCCACAATCATATTTTCATAAGACACACATAAAAGAAATTTTATCTTTAGTAGATTATTTAATCAGCAAACCATCAAGCCTTCAGAGCAGGGATCAGAAACTGGAGAATACCCACAGATGAATAGGAAAATTCTGATCAGCTCCTAAGAACTTGAACTGCGATCTGAACCCTGATAATCATCTTTATCATTTTTGAAATTATAATTTAATCACACTTCTCTCTTCCAGTCCCTCCCTCCCAAAGCTCCCTTCATACAATCCTTAAAATTCATGGCCTATTTTCACACTGTTATTTCTTAAATATAACCTATGTAATACATACAATGCTACCTATTATGTATGTTTTCAGATCTGACTACTTAGCACTGGACAACCAATTGGTGTGCCCATCCCGGGAGAAGACCACTCGCCTTGCTCATAGCTTTCCTCAGCTACCTAAAGTTCCTTGTGTAGGGCTAAAGCCACATCGGCTTTTCCCAGTCCTAATTCGGCTCTAAACTCTGATAATCTCATCTTGATCTTGGACATTTCACAGACATTAATCCATTACGCCAAACAAAATGTAAACTTTCTAATAGACTAAATTAAGATTTTTATTTGAACTTGGAGAAATGTAGTTCAGTCGAATAGGTTTCTATGTGTAAGATTTAGCTTTTAGCTCAAATGTTCTAATCTTAATTATTAACCATACCTATGAATAGCGTGATCAGGAAATTGAAAATTTTTTTTTTGTTTTTGTTTTTTGAGACAGGGTTTCTCTGTATAGTCCTGGCTGTCCTGGAACTCACTCTGTAGACCAGGCTGGCCTCGAACTCAGAAATCCACCAGCCTCTGCCTCCCGAGTGCTGGGATTAAAGGCATGTACCACCACGCCCGGCTGGAAATTGAAAATCTTGAAAGCACTTCCTTTGACCTGGGTTTTAACTTTGGCTACATGTCGGCATCATCTGGGGAGAGACTTAAAAATGCTTTTGGCCAGGCTCCACTCCTAGAAGTTTTATCTCCAGTGGCAGAAAGTCTGTCACACTGGTGTGATTTTCAAACTCCTTCAGTTATACTAATAAGGTGCCACCTCACGTGTAGTAAATTGGCTTCGGGAACTACTGTGCAGTTAATGAACTAAATTTCACAGATAGGGCAGAAGACATGTGTTGGACTGGGGAGTGAAAAAGATGGGCAAATACAAGAGGCAGATCTAGCTAGTGAGTCAATCAATGGATAAGGGCAGAACAGAAAGAGTTGGATGCTCAAGGTAGTGCTATGGACAAGCACTGTTTGAAGACCCAAAGTAGAATGCACCCATAATTGTATAGGGATTTTCTAATCCGCATGCAAGTTCATGTACAAGAATATACATAATACAAATAAATGTAAGGATAGCTGTATATAATTATAATTGTGTGTATGCATAGTATATTCTCAATACATTTTCCATTTTTTTTAGTTCCCTGCCATCACGATGACTACTTTTTAAGGCCAGGCCCCATGAAGACCAGGCTGGCATTAAACTCACTGTGCCACTTGAGATTGGCTGATCCTCTTGACTTTGTGTTTTACAGAAAGAATTACAAGTATATGCTGCCACTCTGGTTTTATTTGGTTCTTGGGATCAGATCTGGGCTATCATAGGTTCTAGGCAAGCAGTCTAGCAAGTGACCTGTATCCTCACTGCTAAATGATTTTAAATCCTAATTATGGCATCCTTAAAGTTTGTATCATTTCTCCTTTCACAAGTGACTGGGAGCAGAAACTTCAAGCTACCTATGTAAAGATAACTTCTCATGTTAGTTTGTAAAAGAGAAGACACTTTTAGACCTATAATCCATCTAAAATTGGTTAATATTTGTAATCTACAGCACAGAGTTAAAGGTGAGGGTATA
The DNA here is from genome assembly GCF_900095145.1 of Mus pahari. Taxonomy (NCBI): domain Eukaryota; kingdom Metazoa; phylum Chordata; class Mammalia; order Rodentia; family Muridae; genus Mus; species Mus pahari. Next base: position 42,943,647 of record NC_034591.1, read on the forward strand.
GCACAGTGGCAAAGTGCAAACTTGCATGCTTAAGGTACTGTGATCAGTCCCTAGCACCCAATGAATGAATGAATGATGAGTGAATAAATAGGTACTTGAAAATCACGTGTTTCCTCAAGTATAATTAATACAGTTCTGCTTATTGAAAGTCCATTAACTCTCTACTACCTATTACTATTTCAGCTATAAATCAAGTAATCATGTATGGATGGATCTTTATTCTCCTTTATTCTTTTTCCGTGTCTGCAAAATGTGGTACTCTCATGGTTTTCACAACCACATATGGTCAGCAAGACTACCCACCTAATAATGACATTTCTCTAGCATTTTATCATCCACGATTATTTGATTTACAGACTCTGTATTTTATTTAAACTTTACAATCAGCATTCCAGTTCAGATAGACAGCATAGAGAGTGGATCATGACATTAGTCCTAGCACTGGTCTACATAGTGTGTTTCAGGACAGTCAGAGCTACCCTGTGGTAAACAAACAAGCAGATAATCATCAACTACAAAAACACAAACTCACAGAATGCACATGAAAGCACAGACACACAGATACGCACGTGTGCGCGCGCACGCACGCACGCGCGCACACACACACACAAAACCTTCTGAGATTTTTTTATTAAAAATTTGTTGAACTTGTAAGTCAATTTGGGGAAAATCAGATCCTAACACAATATTTAATTTTCATACACAGGCCATGGTCCTTTCTACCTTTTTAAAGAGTTTTTGTTGTTGTTGTTGCTCATTCTCTCTACACTACATTACAATATAGATACTATTCATATATAATATTTGTTGCTATTTTAAACCCTGTTGATTTTACTATTGATAGCTTCTGGGAAAAGGAATATCAGTTTTCTTCATTGTAGTGACTCTGAGAATGTCAACCACATCCCAGGGCAGGACTCACACTCAGGAGTAGTTGGCCAACACAAAATACAGTTTTGTTTGTTTGTTGTTTTGTTGGTGGTGGTTTGATTTGGGTTGGGTTTTTGTTGGTCTGTTTTTTAAGAGAGAGAAAGGTCATGCAGTGGAGTGTGGAGATAGGAGGGAGGAAGAATCTGGGAGGAGTTGGAATAAGGAAGGGGAAGAATATGGTCAAAATATATTATATGAAAAAATTAAAGAAAAATACTTTTGTTTAAATCTGGTGTAGAAATACAATTGGTATTTTTCTGTTATTATTGTTGTGCACCGGGACTTTGATTAATTCATCTATTAAGTTGAATGGTCTTTTAAAAATGTTTCCCAATATACATGTTTAAATCAATTTTATTTTGAAACATGCAAATGTAGTGTATGATAAAAGTAATACTAAACTTAAATGAAAAAAGAGGACACTTTAAGCACCTTAAATTGGTTCTGCATTGTCTGTGAAGATAATAAATGTTCTTTGTCTGCAGATAAGCTTACTTAATTTCCTTGCCTTACAAATTCTTATCAGTGTAATTTTGTTTGTGCCCTTAATTCTTCCTCTTCTTTTATTCTTTAAAGCATTTCTTAAAAAGACAAGTATTTGCTCAGAGTACAACACATGCTTATTCCCATAATAGTAATATTTTTATTATTTATTCTTTTCTTCACAATGTTTGAGATTGTTCTCTGTTACGACTGAATTTTCCTTACCTGCCATTAATAGCATTTTGTTGTGCTCCCCACATAGCAAAGTGTTAAAAGGGTGGGAATGTCCTAATATACGAGACAGTACATCAAAGAGCAGAGGAGCATCAGTTGGTATTGATTTTGAAATTACAAAGAATCCAGAATACAAGGAATTTTGGCTCAAAACAGTTAGCTTTCTTTTTTCTATTTTCCCTGACAATAATCACTTAATTACTTTCCCAAGAGTTTCCTCAGTCTCCTGCTTCCTTTAAAAATATTTTTTCAGAGTGACTACATAGTTCTTTTGGCAATTGCTTTGGGAGTGGGAGTGGTAGCCATTTCGACCACCGTTTATTTAGAAAGCCCACTTTTTAAAAGTAGTATTTCATTGAAATAGAATTACATCATTTTCCCTTCTCCTTCCTTTATGCCCCCAGGCCACCCCATGTCCCCCTTTACTCTCAAGTTGATAGCCTCTTTTTCTTTAATGTTTACTGTCAACCACATTTACATATATATGTATGTGTGAGCATGTACATATGTGTATGCAAAACTGTATATAAATACAAGCTGCTGAGCATGCTTAGGTTGTCTGTGGGTGTATGCCTTTTAGGGATGACCACTTGTCATTGGACAACTAATGAGGGAGCTCAACCTTGAGTGAGGTGATTTTTCCCTCTCCCAGTCCTCATTGGTTATCTATGGTTCTTTGTCTAGGGGTGAGACCCCATGAAATTTTCCTCCTTTCATGTTAGCATGCTGGTTACTATTGTCATCATTACGGTCTTATTCCTATAGCCACCCACATCTAGGAGAGACTGTTTCCCAACTGACGTCCTGGTATTCTGGCTCTTCAAATCTCTCTCGGTCTCCTCCTCTGTGATATTTCTTGAACCACGGACGCACAGCCATGTGCTGCTTGCAAATTGTGATAATAACAATTCCTATAAACCTTGAGAGCTTTTCTCAACACTCCCGCCCCATTTTGAAGAGCATCTCCTCAAGTAAGCCACGTAGGCCTCTAACCCATGATCCTCCTCCGCCTCATCCCCGCAGGCGCTGGGATGAAGTCATGGGCCCCCCCACCCCCCACCCCCCCNNCCACCCCCCGCTCGCTCAGCCCGTGTTTGTTCCCTTTCTTTTGTGTTTACTATCAGACAAAAGGGATGGTATGAGGCACCCTTGTCTCCTTCTTTATTTCTAAGGGAAGCTTTCAGTAAGTTACCCTTAAACCAATGCTTATTTCAAATTTAATCTTTAACAGTCTAGGCCTTTGTTTTTGCATTCTGTGAACTTAAATGATTTTTTTTCAAAAGATGTAGCTGACGTCTATTGAGGTAATCATATATTTCTTTATCTTTTTATATGAAGTGGTCTTTTAAAGCATCATGCTGCAAGACAAGATATTTAACAACCTATAAAGATATATTTAAGACAATTAGTATGCTCTCTCTATGTACTTAATCATATATACATGTTATATATGTGTATAACAGTTAAACTTAATTTTAACTAAATATGTAGGTAAGGATGTGTCCCTGTGTTATAGCAGATTTAATAACTAAGTTCCAGTGTTGGGATTCCAGCTGAGCTGTGTATCATTACTTCATAGGAAAGCAGGCTGCTTTAGATCCGTTCGTCTTGCAGAACCTCCTTCCAAACTCCACTGAGAAGTATTACATTTACAATGGATCATTGACATCCCCTCCCTGCACAGACACCGTGGAGTGGATTGTTTTTAAGGATACAGTTAGCATCTCTGAAAGCCAGGTAATCTCAGAGGTTCATGTAATGAAGGAATTTGAAGCTTTTGTAAAAGCATTATTTTGTAGCTTTGCTGCTGTGTGTCATTTTAGAGCATTTACCGAAGCTTTTGATGCAGGCGTGTTAAACGATTTGGTCTTCTTTCCAGCTGGCTGTGTTCTGTGAAGTTCTCACAATGCAACAGTCTGGGTATGTCATGTTGATGGATTACTTACAAAACAATTTCCGAGAGCAACAGTACAAGTTTTCCAGGCAGGTGTTTTCCTCATACACTGGAAAGGAAGAGATCCACGAAGCAGGTATGTATTGAAATATCATTTTTTTCTGTGCCCCTCAAAGACTCGGCAGAGATGGTTATTTTTGGTGTGGTGGAAAATACACAAGACTTTGAAATGTTTGAATTAACTTTTCTAGCTTTAGGCAAGCAATTTAGCTGCCCTGGATCGTGGTTCCCACATCCTCAAATGAGAATTTGAAAACTCCATTCTTCCTCTATGAATTTTTTACGGGTGAGGAAAAAATTAGAACTGGTAAATAGAAGCAAGTTTTCCAAATCCCACAACAATAAGCAACATAGCAACCTGAGTAATCCAAATTCACTTTAAAGCACACGCCGAACCAAAAGCTACAGAAGGAAAAGGAATAAGAAGCTGAGATGTTCAGACATTGGGGTATCACGTCTGGTAGATATGATCATGGCTTTGAGCTGGAGATAGAAACCTGAACTAAACCTTAATGTAAGATTATGGTACATACACCTATGTTGACAGTTTCAAGAAAAGAAATTAAGCAGCTACTTTACTGAATTATCATTATTAAACAAAACTGTCCTTGGTTTCCTTCTTCTGGGGAAAATAAGTTTGTCTTTGTCATAACCAACCAATAGAAAAAATGGGGGGTGTTTGGGTTACTTGCGTGTGTCCTGTGCCTTTTCTGGCTGACACAGGAGTCGGAAGCCCTTACAAAACCAGATGACACAACCAGAGGTATCTCTAACTTTGAACTTTCAGTTTATATACAACTATAGTAACCCATGAAGAAATAGTTGAAATTACCTTCATTGTGGGGTATTAAGATTTCCCAAACCAGATTCTCTTTGATTTCTGCCCTGCACTTAAATTTTTTATATGAATGATACTAATTTAATAATCAACCTGTTAAACCAATCTTTAACGTTCATGCTCTTATTGTTTTAATACACTATTTAGAATTGTTTGTGATCCAACAAAAAGCATGACAAATATTGTCAAATAACTATATCTAGTGTGATATTAGCATTCAAAGTAAAATTTGATTCCTTGTAAAAGTGTTTTATATCCATAACAAATACTTGAATAGTCTTTATAAGGAATAATAGGTAATTGCTTAGAAATACTAAAATGAACCTAAACCACATCCCTTTCTAAAATATAATAGACAAAACAACAAATTAAAAATATAATTTCTTTTCCGTTGTACTTTAAATCACATTTTATCAAAACTCTGGATGGAAACCTAGTTCTTTAAGAATAAGCTCATAGTCTGTCACTTAACATAGGGTCTTCCATGCTCACTGATACTAATGCTAACCCTTCAGGAAGGTTTCTTTCTTTCCCACTAAACTCTTTGAGGTTCTCTGAAGCAGGGAAACCCATTCTCACAGGTCATATTGAAGATATTTTCTCTATGCCCCGTGCCTCTCATCCTCTGTCTTTACATCTTTGCCCACTCCTTGTTCTCTGAAAGTAAAGACATCCCTCCATTCAGAGACCATCTCTTATCCCCACTATGTGTGAATTTGTCCCAGGCACAGGGCTACTCTCTGGTGGCATCATAACCAGGAGATCAAGGTAAATAATGCTCATCTGGATTCTGTTCAATATGCCCAAGTATATGTTTCCCAGTAACAACCAGACTATAGCAATTGTCTGGGTGCATGGCTCTCCCATTGCCCTCTAGGCCCATGACACAACTATGTATTTTATGTCTTTATATGCATTTCTGAGCTAAACCAAATCACTGAATATTAACTGTATGTCTGAAGGAATCATCTTCCTTATAATACAAGCATGATGATGCTTAATAAGTATACTCTACACTGTTCAGTGTATAATCCACATGCAGCTCTGAATTATCATAGGTCAATATAGTCATAATTACGTTAAAGGCTTAACTTACTAGTATTCACCATAAACAATAGTAGCTACCAACTATTGTGTGGCACTCCCTTACCTCGAACCAAAGTGTATTTACATTTAAGTGTATTATACTTAAGCTTCACATCACCCGCTTCGTGATGCTGGCCAACATTTTCATGGTTTAAAGTTTGGGAAGCTGACACTGAGTGATTTGTCCCCATTTACACAGCTAGAAAGCGATGATGTCAGCATCTGAGCTCAGGTGTCTCTGACTTTAAAGCCTGCCATAGCTCTTTCCACTTTGCCTAATACTTTGAAAGGAATATAATTTTGTAATAAAATCAATGACCTTAAAAAACAAGGTCAGACAGAGACACTCACTGCAGTCTCCATGGTCCTCGGTGTTCTGAGTTACAATAAGTCAGTGAAGAGGTTACTGCGGAAGGCAGGCAGGTCTCACATGGAACATACGAGCATCACTCTTACTCCTGTCAGCTGCTCGTGGATGTTGTCACACTATCCCACAGCTCTGCAGCAGCATTGTTATGGCTGTAGGAGTAATATGTGATGCACGTTTGTCATTTTGTTTGAACATGATTAAAATATCAGAACTAACTAGGAAAGGGTGCTATTGTAAATAGATTTATTCACTTAAATTGGAGGAATCTTCTGTTTCCTGTCTTACACAACATGCCGTTTCTCCATCCTTACAAATGGACTTTTCTACGGAAGCGTCCTGGTCCTTTACTTTTAGTCAGGCTGCTTTTTATTGCCTTGCTTCAGAGCTAATGCACCTGCCTCGCATTCTTGGTAGATTTTCACCTTTCACGGCTCACTGTCATGGAATAAAGGACAGTCACTCTCCTGTAGGCGCAGCCTTCTTCTCTCTCTTGATAAGTGAGGAACAAAAGAGAGAATTAAAGACTAGGTTGAGGTTCACTGGTCCCTTAGCCTTTGGGACTGCAAGGAACATGTGCTATTGGCAGCAGGCACAGCAGGGTTGAGTAGATTTAGATTTCCAGACAAGGCAATGCTAAGTTCTTCTTCATTTAACATTCTTTGGAAAATTTTTACGTGCTCAGAGTCTTCAAAAGAATGCATAACATACATTCCAGAATCACGATAAAAGACAGTTTCAAAAAAAAAGATTTTAATTTTAAAAACAGTATCTGTGTCATAATAAAATTAAGAAAAAGATACAGTGAATCTACTCACTCACTCACTTGAACTATGTCACTATGCAGTTACAATGATAATTCTATTTGACAATAGTGTATATTTAGCATGAAAAGATAATTATATAGTAATCTTACAGATTCCCATTGTATAATATTTTGCATTTGATGAACTTGTAAAAACAGTGAGCTGTGTGCTATCTGCAGTTGAGAAGGGAGACTTGGGAATGGTTAGAATAGGAGCATTTATTTATGTTCTGGGATAAGTTTTTCTACCACAGTGGTTTGCATTACAGTAAGCATTTATTATTATTTCATTTGCTGAACATATCCCTATGATAGTTCTCTTGATAATAAATAGACCATAGCCCTTCTTTTTGAAGCTGAATTTGTCAACAGTTTAGGGTAGAATCCAGAATCCATTTGATTTTTAACCAAATTTAATCTGAAAATAAGGCATTTTTGTGGGTGCTATGGTTAAAGTAGAAAATCCGAGTAAGCTCACAAACAACACTAAAAATTCTTTTAAGTGTTATGATTCAAAATTGACCACTTAAAACTCAATGTGCTTTTAGACTTTTCACTCCAATTAAAAACATATTTCATCTCACAATGGTAAGTATGTTACTTAGTGATATTGAATGAATCTCTAAGAAAGTATTTTAACTGTCATATAGTTTTCCAGTATTTTGTGAAAATTTATAAAATATTTTCCTCGGTCTTGCACATTCAGGGTATATTTTCACCTTCTACCTTTATAAATATCTAACGTCATTTTGGTAACAGCAGAAGTAAAAAGTATGATAAAAAAATTGTCAGAACCTTGCTCTTAATAAATACATTATAGATTCGTGTATTTTCAGCATACATACCAAGTCATGGCACAAAGCATGTGACTCCCTGTTTCCAAATGCACTCTGAGATGAAAACCCAGACCATATTCATCTTTACACTTCTAGCAGCCTTTGAGAATTCCCTGCATCAGAATGTCACTGCTCTGCTTTTCTGCTTTGATGTAAGGTTGCCATTTCTTAGAAAGGCACGTCGTTTGGGCATCATAAAGTGGACATGGTAGATTCTAAGTATCATAGGATTTAGTAGAACCATCTGATTGGAAAAGCTTTAGTAGAGGCTGCTTTCTAAGCAATAAGTACTATAGACAACAATTCAAACCTGTATAGAGTAGGAGAAGTTCACGTTTATTCCCAGCCCCTCAAGTACCATATGCTTTCTTGTTCTTTTTTTTTTTTTAACAATTTTTATTAGATATTTTCTTCATTTACATTTCAAATGCTATCCCAAAAGTCCCCTATACACTCCTCCCACCCTGCTTCCCAACCCACCCACGCCTACTTCCTGGCCTTGGCATTCCCCTGTACTGGGACATATGATTTTTGCAAGACCGAGGGCCTCTCCTCCCAATGATGGCCAGTGAGGCCATCTTCTGCTACATATGCAGTTAGAGACATGAGCTCTGGAGGTACTGGTTAGTTCATATTGTTGTTCCACCTATAGGGTTGCAGACCCCTTCAGCTCCTTGGGTACTGTCTCTAGCTCCTCCATCGGGGGCCCTGTGTTTTATCCAATAGATGACTGTGAGCATCCACTTCTGTATTTGCCAGGTACCGGCATAGACTCACAAGAGACAACTATATCAGGGTCATGTCACCAAAATCTTGCTGGCATATACAATAGTGTCTGCATTTGGTGGCTGATTATGTTATGGATCCCCATGTGGAGCAGTCTCTGGATGGTCCTTCCTTCTATCTCAGCTCCAAACTTTGTCTTTGTAACTCCTTCTATGGCTATTTTGTTCCCCATTCTAAGGAGGGACGAAGTATCCACACTTTGATCTTCCTTCTTGATTTTCTTGTGTTTTGCAAATTGTATCTTGGGTATTCTAAGTTTCTGGGCTAATATCCACTCATCAGTGAGTGCACTCTCCCACTGAAGAGCAGGGGCTCATTGAGAGCATGGAGAAAACAATCTGAGCTTCAGAGACCAGAGAGCATTTACTTCCAAACTCAGCGCCAGTTCTTTATTACATAAAACTCGTAGAAGTATTGATGTTATAAACTACTATATCTTCATCTATAAAATGAGAAGAATTACATTTGGTCCCCTCAGAGGGCTGACAAGAGACTCAAACTGAGCTAAAATTTGCAATCTACTACCACGCCTTAGATGAGTGAGCTACACACTCAGTGACTGATGTCATTGCCACATGTCACATGCATGAAGAAACAAGAAATCACAGTGAATAAATAGAACTCTGTTAAATTTGCATGGTGAGCATTTAAAATAATTTGTTATAGAGTTATGGAATGTACTCCAAGTGTTAGCTAGCACTGTAATGAATGTAATATAAAAATTTTAAAGGAGTAGAATATAGTATGCTTTTCAAGACAGAGAGCATGTTGGGAGTATCTTCAGAGCATAATGTATCAGAACCATGTAACATAAGGCAATGAACTACAAGATATTTTCTACCATTTCCTTGGAAATGTCATTATGAATTATACATTAGCAAACCTACTTTCTGGGAAGTCGGTAGTTGGAAATAGTGTTTGTTAGCATCGCACCTAGAAAGCACTAGCTCTAATTATAGTCAGGAAAGGAAAAAAAAAGATCATTTACTTCTTAGACAATCATGCACTACAAAATTAAACTGCTGATAATGTTGTTCTCAATCCCTGGAGAAGAGCATGACAAAGATGTACATGCACAGTCAGCAAATGATGGCATGACACTCCCCTAGTCACACCTATCGGCACTTTCTTACCTTTCCACATTTTTAGCCCTGGTTCATGCAACTCAGAATATGCTTCTTCCCTCCTGGCAAGCTTCATGGGTTTCAGGACACACCCAGAACAAGGAAGGCCAAAGAGAATTAAAACCTAGCTGTGCATTCTATATCAACTTGGTTAACAGAGAGATTTGTGATGACCAAAAATTCACTTGTCTTTCTCCCCTACCTCTTTTCTGCCATCTTTTCTTTCCCTGCCTTTTCCTTTTGTCTTAAGATACTCAGAATGTTGTTTGGTAATTTTGTCACTTTTTTTCTTGATGTAGTACATGTTCTTCCACACAATGTAATAGCTAATTAACCACCAACCTTTATGAAAGCTAAAAGTGACACTCTACAACCTTAAGTGGATACATGTGGCTTTTGATGAGTCCCATATGGTCCAAGTAACAGTTGTTTATTTGGCTCTGGTTTATTGTCCATTTCTCTATGATGGAAGTCCAGAATTTACTAACTAAAGACACATGAAGCTTTCTGAATGTCCATCTTAGAAATTGACGACAGGGATGAGCTTCCAATGAGCAGGAACAACAGCGGCACCTACATACCAGTAGTAACCAGAACCAACTTGAGTGGAGGGTTGGAACTGGTTTTAATCTAGAACAGATATGGGTCCCTGATAAAAACTGATCTGGTAGGGCAGGTTCTTTGCCTATGAATGATACCTAAGCACTTTCTAGAACTCTATATGTTCTTCAGGAATCAGTTCCTTGTTTCAGCCACTGTTGCTTAAAGAATGTGTAGCTGTGATCCAGATTTAGTGTAACTTGTGTAAATGAAATGAAAGGCACCATTTGCTTCCAGTAAAGTTGATGAGACCTATACAAGGAAATTATAATTCTGTTATGGTTTAAATTTGTGTTAGCATGTATTTAATATCTAAATACATGGTGCTCTAAAAAGGAATTCTAGATTTTCAGTCCAGATAAGTGGCTGATTAGAGTTTATATATTTCTAATAAAACAATTACCCAAATTTCTGGAGAAATGATTCAGTGGTTACAAGAACCCACTTCTAAGAGTGCCTACTAGGCTTGCAGAGGCCCTGGGTTCAGTGCCTAGCACCAATGCAGGTCTGCTCATAGCCACCTATAATTCCAGCTAGAGAGCGTCCACACTCTTTTCTAGACTACACCATTGCCTTCATGCAATGTGCACAATTCCACACAGAGACTCATGCACTGGATAGTCATGTAATCTAAAATAAAAATAATAGGTTAGCTGAGGGTTTATATTACTAAATTATTGTTTATCAATTAATAAAAGAGATATTTTTAATGTTCTTGTTATAATAAAGCTATATATATATATATATATATATATATATATATATATATATATATATATATATATATATATATATATATATATATATATGTTTCACAACATATAGGTTTGAGTTTGCAAGCCAAGGGGAAACTTTCCATGGAAGGGAAGCATTTTTATTTTTAAAAAGCTTTATGGAAGCCTATTACTATAGAAACCTCCTAAAATACATACATATTTTACATGAGTTTAAATTGAGTAACCATATTATAAGGGGGTGGTAATACTCCAATTAAACATTGTATGCTACCAAGAAAAAGACCCAAGAATTAAGAATGAATTCCATCATTTTGAGTTGTTCCATGATTTTAAGTTGAGGATCTGATAGGATTTCTAAACTTTATGGACAATGGTCATCACTATCAATTACACTCCAGAATTTAACAGTAAGATCCTATTGCTGAAGACACCGTGTGCTTATGTCATAAATATGGAGAGATCTATCTGGTCCTCAACTGGAAGCTTCAGCCTTCTGGCCCACATTCATTCTGCCTGAAGGCGCCAAAGGAGAAAAGTAATAATCATTCTCACCCAGCTCTGAATCCTGAGAGCTACAACGAAGATTCACCTGCAGATATGCCCGCTGGTGCACTAGTGGCACAGACATTACAGGTGAAATCTACACTTCTTAAAAACTGGATTTAAGGCCCACTCCACAAGATGGAACTCATCCATACCCTACGCTGTCAACAAGATCAAGAACCTGTAGCTATAGATAGGCCATGGGCCCTAGGGAAAAGTCTACTTACATCATTCTGCTAAATGAATATAGCAATAACACAACTCCTAATGACATGTCCTCATATGCATAGACAAGTGAGTGACTCAACCTGGACTGGAGATTTTCTTTGCATTGTATGGTAACTAACACAGAAATTGATGAGTGGCCAAAATGTAGAGCACAAGAGACTTTGGGAGGCCTAGCTTTCAATAGGATGTCTCTGCCACACTGCTTGCTTGAAGCTCAAAGACCTATACAGAGAAGGAAGAGGAAAGATTCTGAGAGTTGAGGACGTAAGGAAACAGCATCTTCCAGCCACAGCTGGAGCAGGTGCACTTAAGAACCCACAAAGATTGTGTCAGTGCACACAAGACCTGCACAAGCTCAAGCCAGTCAAAATCTCAGTACAAAGGAGTGGAAATGAGCATAAATCTCACTTCTAGCAAAGTATTTATTTCCAACAGAAAAACTACTAGGAGAGATAATGTCCGTTTCCTTCAATTGAGTGACACTGTACACTGTAACTACTCCCAAGACAGGTCCCACGCTCAGGAGTAATCAGCCAACACAAACAGGGCTTCACAATTTTAAGAGACAGAAACCACGACATTGAGTGGTTAGGAAGGTAATGATCTGAAAATAGTCGAGAAAGAAGAATGAAGAAATAAAAGAGGAATACATAAGCCCAAAGTATTGAAATAACTGAAACCTAATAACAAAGAAATATAACTTCATTTGGAAAGTGTCATTTCATATTGACCCAGGTGCTTAACATCTGAATCATCTCCTATTTGTCACTAGTAAGATCAGACAGACACGAACAAGCCAGAGAAGCTTGACAAGACTGATCCATTCTTATCCCCTTGAACAAAGCTCAAGTCTAAGTGCATCTAGGAACTCCACATAAAACCAGAGACACTGAAACTTACAGAGAAGAAAGTGGGAAAGAGCCTTGAAGATATGGGCACAGGGGAAAAATTCCTGAACAGAACAGCAACAGCTTGTGCTGTAAGATCGAGAATCAACAAATGGGACTTCATAAAATTGCAAAGCTTCTGTAAGGCAAAGGACAATGTCAATAGGACAAAATGACAACCAACAGATTGGGAAAAGATCTTTACCAATCCTAAATCCAATAGAGGGCTAATATCCAATATATAAAGAACTCTAGAAGTTGGAGTCCAGAAACCAAATAACCCTATTGAAAAATGTGGCCAGGCGGTGGTGGTGCATGCCTTTAATTCCAGCATTTGGGAGGCAGAGACAGGCGGATTTATGAGTTCGAGGCCAGCCTGGTCTACAAAGTGAGTTCCAGGACAGCCAGGACTATACAGAGAAACCCTGTATCGAAAAAAAAAAGCAAAACAACAACAA
>NC_034591.1:42956937-42984087 GCF_900095145.1 Mus pahari
CAATTTGCAAAACACATGAAACTCAAGAAAAAGGAAGACCAAAGTGTAGATACTTTGATCCTTCTTAGAAGGGGAAACAAAATACCCATGGAAGGAGTTACAGAGACAAAGTTCGAAGCAGAGACTGAAGGAACGACCATCCAGAGACTGCCCCACCTGGGGATCCATTCCATAAACAACCACCAAACCCAGACACTATTGCCAACATGATTGTGCTGACAGGAGCCTGATATAGAGGCTGTCAGTCCCTGGAAAATACAGAAGTAGATGCTCACAGTCAACCATTGGACGGAGCACAGGGTCCCCAATGAAGGAGCTAGAGAAAGTACCCAAGGAGCTGAAGTGATTTGCAGCCCTATAGGAGGAACAACAATATGAACTAACCAGTACCCCCAGAGCACCCTGGGACTAAACCACCAAAGAAAACACATGGTGGGACTCATGTCTCTAGCTGCATATGTAGCAGAGGATGGCCTTGTCGGTCATCAATGGGATGAGAAGCCCTTGGTCTATGAAGGCTCTATGCAGCAGTATAAAGGAATGCCAGGGCCAGGAAGTGGGAGTGGGTGGGTTTGGGAGTAGGGGGAGAAGGGGAGTGGATAGGAGATTTTCGGAGAAGAAACTAGGAAAGGGGATAACATCTAAAATATAAATAAAGAAAATATCTAATAAAAAATTTAAAAAAGAAAATATCTAATTTACAAAAAAGAACGCTGTGGTTGTATTCCAACTGACACTTTTCTACTTTTCTCAAGATCTTTGAGTTTTATGTGGTGCATTGAACTAACTGCATTTTAAAGAGTACATCTTAAAAGAGTGTAAGTCACTTTAAAGTTTCCATTTTCTCCAGAAAGAGGAACTTATTTTAGGAGGAGAAGATCTACAAATTATATTATATTGTCAGGAATCCCCTCATACTTTCTACAGGTGCACTTCTCAATTATCTCAGTCTCCCAATGATAGCTTATGTGCTGTCCTTATTTTGAGATTGGTTAATGGTTTTCTGCCATCTGGTGGAAAATCACAGAACAGTCACAGACAGCATTGTGTGATAGAGTCTAAACATAACTTAGAAAATATTTTTTTTGGTCTGAATTCACATTTTTCCACAATGAAAGTATTTTCCTCTTATTCTTTCCTCTTAATTTTTTAACATTTTAATTAATTATATTATTGATTTACATTTCAAATGTTGTCCACCTTCTTGGTCCCCCCTCCATGAGCCTTCCACCCCATCCCCCTCCCCTTCACCTCTAAGAGGGTGCTCCCTGATCCACCCATCCCCTCTTACCTCAAAGGAACACCTCACCCTAACCACCTTCAACATAAAAATAACATGACTTGTGTGCAGAAAAAAAAAATTCTAACTCATGTAAATGTATCCCTGTATTCACTCAAAGCATATGCTTATATTTTGTGAATAATTAATGATCTGCTGCAACCACACACAGAGTTGATCTGCTAAATTGCTAAAACCACGTTTAAGTCAGCATACTTGTGCAGGGAATTGTTAGTCGTGGTTGCCCTCATGTGTTTATGAGACGAATTGCAAACTAGAAGAGACAAAAGAAAAAAAAAAATCCATTAGGATCACATTCTAAAAAGGCTGCTGGCATATTTCAGAGGTCTTACCCATGGGGACTGGTTTATCTAAGACACCTACACACTTACATGACACAGCTTTGTAATTTCAGATATCCCTTGAAAACAGTGCCCAGGCAGTATCTTTCATTTTTCTTTCTTTCTTTCTTTCTTTCTTTCTTTCTTTCTTTCTTTCTTTCTTTCTTTCTTTCTTTCTTTCTTTCTTTCTTTCTTTCTTTCTTTCCTCCTTTCCCTTCCTTCCTTCCTTCCTTCCTTCCTTCCTTCCTTCCTTTCTCTCTCTCTTTCTCTTTCTTTCTTTTATTTTTAATTAATTGTTTTATTTATTTACATTCCAAATATTGCTGAGCTTCCAGTTCCTCACCTCATTACCTTCCCCTTTGCCTTTGAGAGTGAGCTCTTCCCTACTCCCCATCGGATGCTCTCCTTATGAGGTCAGTCCTCTGATGTATACTGGGGCCTCGGACCGGACTGTGTATGCTCTTTGGTTGGAGGCTCCCAGGACTCAATGCGGGTGATATTAATGAGTGAGTTTGTTAATTCATCTTTTTCCTGAGAGATTTTTCTCTCCACCTGCTTCGCAAATGTCTGGGGGAACTAACCCTTTTTGTGTGAGTTTCTCTAAACGTATCACTTATACGTATGTGCTGCAGACCATCAAGGCTGTTTCTTACGGAACTGAAGTAAGTTCCCACTGAGTGATCTTAAAATTACATTAAGAAGTTTTGAAACCTTTTTCACAATATTATTTCCACAGGAGACAAATATCCGAGTTCCCTGTAGTTATTTATTTAATCTTTTGATGATGCCAGAGATGAATTTCATCACCAGTTCTCAAAAAGAACAAACTTATGATTGTAGTTATGATATGGATTTCTAGGGTTGGAAATTTTGAATTATTTCAAGGTTTCTCTAATAGCAAAAAACAAATCCAAATATAGACCATGTTTTAAAGTTTATTTTTTCCTAAGTCCTGAGCTGAATATGTTTGTCAAGTCTCAAGGCATGTTACAGACACCATGAGTTTGGAGATAAACTATATTCATTGTTTCTAAAAATGAATGTCCATGTCACACACTCTCAAAACCATGTTCTAGGCAACAGCAAGAGAAAAGTGGGGAGGGGGCTATTGTTCTTATTATATCTTAATGGTTTTAAAAGGGCAGAAAATAATCAAAGTACGGTGTTTTCAAGTGGGATTTTTGGAAAGTGACTCAATTGAGTTTGTGGATGGAGCATCTGTGACTGAATCCTGGTGATGTTCTAAGGACAGAGGAAGAGACCAGACAGACAGTGAGGTCTACACATACTCCCATCAAGATGCATCAGAGTCAAGGGGCCTCACCAGGACTTCTGCTCTCCAGGATCTGAGCCAGAGCAACCCTCTTTATGAGCAGAATCTAATTTTAAGTACAAAAAAATAATCGTAAGTGAAGGTATCATGATTAAAAAAAAAAAAGAAGGCAGAATATCTTACTTCATGTTGAACTAAAATATAATTTAAAATGTCCAGAGAGTACATTTTACTTAATATAAATCCTGGAAGCCAATGGTGACTCTGCCAATGACTCACTTTTTATTTTATTTTTTTCTGTAAGTGTGTAGTTCAGAACCAGAAAATGTGCAAGCTGACCCTGAGAATTACACCAGCCTTCTGGTCACGTGGGAAAGACCTCGGGTTGTTTACGACGCGATGATTGAGAGGTTTGCGGTTCTGTACCAGCCACTGGAGGGAAACGACCAAGCCAAGCATGAGTTCTTAACAGATGGCTATCAGGACTTGGTAACTATAAGATGAATTACTTTCTGTCTGATAACATTATAGTTTGACTTCCAAGGTAAGAACTTACAAATACCTATGTATTTTTTAACCTTTGGTCACTTTACATTTTGAGTGATGGGGTTTCCAGGGAATATGGTATAATAATAACAGTAGTTAGAATTAAATACAAGAAGATCATGACACTGTCAACAACATTATGGAAGGTGGGCACATATGGGTAACTTAGGCATTGGACATTATTAGTGTGCCCCTCCTTCATAAATGAAGTGATGTAAAAAAATAATTAAGTACTCTATTTAAAATCTCACATTTGGCCCAAGAATCTCACCTTACATATGTTGTGTATTCTATACTATCAAAAGAAAAAACAAAAACGAACAACAACAAACATGTAATGGACTTAAAAGTCATTTGCTTTGCATTTCTAGATGACATATGTAGAGTGAGGACTGGGCCATGACTTTGAGGACAGAATAATATAGAAGACCCCTTAGCCATTTAGTGAATTACAGAAAAGACAGCTCAGACTTTGATTTGGCAGGGTTAGGAACCTCTCCTCTGCATGCAAGTACAGGAAGACACCACAACGCCAGAAACATCTCTGAGCTCCACCTTTCGGCAACAAGACTGGCCCTGGGAACCCACTTTAATCAACCTGCCATTCTTAGTAAATTTGATAGTATATGGACACAACAGATAAAAATTTAACTACTCTTAAATTCATTTGTCTACCATATAGAGATAATAGTATAGGAGAATGGAAATAGTGAGCAAATATCTCCTCTCACAATTTATAAAGAAAGTGACTTACTGTTTTGTGAGCACACATGTACAAATACACATACATGTGATGCACACGCATGCATTTGCATGAAGGCATAAATAGTCAAGAATAATTTTGCACCGTTCATAGTTTTCTGAGAATAACATCTTTGTATAATTTGTACTATCTTTCTTCTAGGGTGCCATTCTCAATAATTTGCTACCTAACATGAGTTACGTTCTTCAAATAGTGGCCATATGCTCTAATGGTTTATATGGAAAGTACAGCGACCAACTGATAGTTGACATGCCTACTGAAGATGCTGGTGAGTGCTTCATGAGGTGCTCTTCTACCTTCTGAGTAAATGATGCTATTTTGCTTGCTGGGAACACAGGCTTTCTTCTGGCTTTGTTTTTTATTAAGTGATTTTATAAAGTTGATTTTTCTTAGCATCCTTTTCATAACACTTGTTTGTGTCCTTTCTAGTTTTATGAGCTCCACCCACCTATACATACTTAAAAACTAAGATCTAGAATTCACATGTGAATGTAAAAAGAAATACAGTTTTTGTCTTTTGGAGTCTGTGTTAATTAGCTTCATGCACTACTTTCCAGCTTCATCAATTTTCCCATCAATGTCATGATTTTTTTTTTTTTTTTTTGTAATGAGTGACTTCAGTTCTATTGTGTCTATGTACTACATTGTCTTCATCCTTTCATCGGCTATGGACATCTAGGCTGGTCCCATTTGCTGCTATTGTGAATAGGAATAGTATGCTGTGATCAGCAGCAGTAAATATGCATGTGTCATGTAGTACAGCAAACTAACAAGATGGTTCGAAGGAAGGAAGGCAGGAAGGAAGGAAGGAAGGAAGGAAGGAAGGAAGGAAGGAAGGAAGGAAGGAAGGAAGGAAGATAGATGCTCAATAAATATTTTAATAAGTGTTCAACATGTTTAGCCATCAGAGAAAAGCAAATTAAAAGCACTCGGGGATTCCCTCTCACCTTAATCGGAATGGCTCTCGTCAAGGTGAGGTGGGGGGAAGAAGCAATGTTAGTGAGAAGTAGGCAAAGCACCTATATTCGCTATCAGTTGGAGTGAAAACTGGCACAGCCAATGTGGAAACCAGCACGGAGAGTTCTCCAAAACCTAAACACAGAGCTGACTTCACATCCTTTTGAACAAAGGGAAAAATTCTTCTCTGTTACATCTTGTTTCCCAGAAGGCTTGGAATTTAGAAAAACCAATACAGAACCATCTGTGAGTTTATTATTAATGCCACCATTTTGACACTTACAAGATAAGAAAAACAAGATCTATTTGTGTTTGCAAAAATCACTAAATGGAAATGGATGAGTGAATATTGAGATTTATTTGGGATTTAAACTTAAGACTTGGTTTAATTTCATTTGTACTTATTTCCTTTCCAGCCCCCAAAGCATGTAGTAAGTATACTTCATCCTAGGATCGTGGCAGGTATTTTCAAATATCTATACAAAGCATCTTGAAGTCTACTTGAAATATTTTTCCACTTTTTATAATTTGATCCAGAGGATGTTTTTCTCTCCCTTACGTTAATACCAGTCTTATTTTCACAGAAACAAGAATTGTTTCTAATTCTGTTTATCTGCATGTATCCTTTCAAAACATTAAGGGAAAATCTTTTGATCTCAAACATAATGCAATAACATCAAGATATAGGCACCATTTGATAATTTACAGATTTACATAGCCTTGCTTTTGTTACTAAAAGTTTTCAAATGTTAGAGTTGATGCCTGTATGTGTACATGTATATATGGATGTACATCACAATACACATAGTCACATAAATGTGTATATACGTACATAAATGTTCTTTGGTCATCCCTCTCATTCTAGTCATTTCAGTGCTTACAGGTCTTCATGTCAATGAACAGTTATAGCTATGTTTTATGCGCAGAGTAGAGAATGCCTTTCTTTCATTGTCCAAAGGCTGTAACCTGTTAATCCAATGTGAGCTCACATGATGAGCATGTTTTGTTACCTTGTGTGATGGACCACTAAGTATCACACTGCAGTCCTTTCTCAACCAAATGCTACAACACCTGTCAAGCTGTCGCCCAGTGATGACTCGTTCCTAGGATGGCATCACTGGTTTTTAATGCTATGCCTCATGACTTCTATATGATCATTTTTCCTATTGCCTTTTCTAGGTTTGTTTTTATTTTTTTTTCAAAATTGACTTGTTCTAAGTCTTACTCAAATGTGAGACTCGCAGGAACTGACCACAGTTTTATTCTGTGTTATTAAGTTCCAGGGAACAGCAGCTTTCCCCAAAGTTCCCCAACGTTGTGTCTATCCAGAAAGCGATATCAGTAACTGGATAATTTTGTCTGAGCTGGCCAGACATGTATAAATAGACCAGCGTGCATTATATGAAAATTCTCCCACTCTTATTGATTCACTTTAGTGTGAATTATATTTGGCATGTTCACATAGCTATCTTCCTTAGTTAAAGAAGTCTCCTCTCTGTACATAAAGCAGATTCCAAGGCATTTCTACGAAATGGATTGCTTCCTTTGTCCTGTTCTACACCGGTCACTATGTCACAATGTCTAACTTTTTGGAAACTTTTGTTCTTTTTTTTCATCTTGTGATGCTTATTGCATAGGAAGACGATCAGAAGGATGTCTTCTGTGTAAACTTATCTCTGAGTGCTTTGTTTTCAGAGTGAGTCTGTGTTGGCATGTTGCTAATCATTGTAGCATGTTCTCATGTGTGCAAAATAATAAGAAGAATTACAACTTAATCTCTATTTATTCAAAGGATCTGGACACTGTTGAACATTTCTATGATGGGACGCTAGGTTGGACCTACCATTTAATCTCCATGGATGTCTTAGCCCCCTAGAGTGCTTTGTACAGCATTGGTGCTTTAGTATAGAGTGGTCTGTGACTGGATAATGTAAGAGCCCAAACTAATGAACATAGTGGGTATACTATCCCCAAAGTATACCCATCAAAACTCCCTTCATCAAGAACTAGTTTGTTTCAAGTCTGGAATTTTCTTACTATGAAGAAAACCTTAGTTCTTTTAGACTTTTACCTCTGATTTTAAAGGCTGCATTTTAGTTCACTTACTTAAAATCCACATTAGCTTAAATCTTGTTACTATAGTAAACATGTCTCAGTCTGGACAGTGATATTACTTTCTAGTTGGGCAAAATAGATTGCTTTCTAATTAGTGAATCTTGGGCCGGGCGTGGTGGCGCACACTTTTAATCCCAGCACTTGGGAGGCAGAGGCAGGTAAATTTCTTAGTTCCAGGACAGCCTGGTCTACAAAGTGAGTTCCAGGACAACCAGGGCTGTACAGAGAAACCCTGTTCGAAAAACCAAAAAAACCAAAAAAGTGAATCTTGCTATTTTTGTGGCTAATATAAGAATGTGTTAGGTGGGCCATTTCATCCTGTTTACCATGGCACTAATTTTCCTTGGTGATATGATAATACATACCATTGAATTATTCTGTTGTTACTTAAGTTGTTTTCTAAATGCTATATCGCTTATTGATCTTGTTCTAATGAAATGAAGAAGGCGATTGCTAATTGCCCTCATGTTTCCATGGATCTCAAGGATTCACTCAATAGCTGAGGAAAAGTCAGTCTTCTAAACCCAATCTTTACCTTCCTAAGCCGATTAAATTGTGCACTTAAATTTGATAATGATTTTACAACTTTATCACATCTTAATGTTATTTGTCACTACAATACAACAATATTAATAGACACTAATATCCATGAAGTGTGATTTCAAGCACTATCTTAAAATACATGCATAAACACTAATATCCATTAAGTGTGATTTCAAGCTCTATCTTAAAATACATGCTTAAATTCATATTAAGGAAAACAGCTGGGCGGTGGTGGTGCACGCCTTTAATCCCAGCACTTGGGAGGCAGAGGTAGGCAGATTTCTGAGTTCGAGGCCAGCCTGGTCTACAGAGTGAGTTCCTGGACAGCCAGGGCTATACAGAGAAACCCTGTCTCGAAAAAAAAAAAAAACAAAAAAACAAAAAATAACAACAAAAAAAAAGAAATAAAAGAAAAAGAAAAGAAAAGAAAAACAATTTAAAAGTCTTGGGTTGCCTTTTTGTGTTGAAAAGAAGTATTCTTTTAAGAGACACTTTAGGAAATTATCTTTACAAACGAATAATTCATGAATATATTTATCTCATTATAATTCACATAAGCATGTTTAATTCTCTTCTCTGATGAAGATTATACAGTATAGAGGACACTTTTATATAGAGACTTTAAGGTTTTAATAACTGTACATGTTAAATGTAAGTGCATGACAAAATAAACCCACACTCTTCAGTCTCCATGCATTGTGTGCTTTAACATTTGTTGCATCACTGCACCTGTCATTGGCCCTCCTGAATCATCTATGCTACTAATGTTCTGGAATCATTATCCTTTAAAGTACACATTGAAGCAATTGAGTCTACATTACTTTTACCTTTTGCACTGTGAAATTTGGCTTCTTAAAACAATTAAAACTTTGCTGTCAAATTCGTTAGTTGTTGCTTCTTTGTATTATGAAATATTAAGGTCCTAATGATCGTTAACAATGTATTACTTTTAAGTATGCATAAAATTACATGTGCATCAAAACAGAATATGTCCCCTGCATTTGTTCAGCTATTACACAAATATGAATTGTAAGTATCCATACCAAAAAATGAAATAAGACACAGACACAAATTCGCTATCATATTTTATTCCCAGTCTTCTTGGGATCTATTTTTCTGAAGTGAAGATCCTCTATAAACCAATATAATTTGCAAACTTACTATTTATCAGTAATACCCAAGTTAACAGGCAATTATTAAAATATCAGCTGCTATTTTTGAGGAAACTGGCAGCAAGGAATGATGAATATGAGAGGTGATGTTGTTCTGTTCTCCTTTGGATATAGAGGTTTTAAACACTTCACACTCAGAAGTATAACTTCTTCAGACTCTTGAAAGGAAACACAGATAGTCTATAGAATTGTCCTATTTATGAAACCCAAAAATTTCTAATAAAATGACCTGAGTCCAGTT
Source organism: Mus pahari (assembly GCF_900095145.1). Taxonomy (NCBI): domain Eukaryota; kingdom Metazoa; phylum Chordata; class Mammalia; order Rodentia; family Muridae; genus Mus; species Mus pahari. The sequence continues at coordinate 42,966,168 of NC_034591.1, forward strand.
AGAAAGCAGAGTAAAGATCTTCAAAATTGAGTTTGTACTTAGCACTGTGAAGGCTCCTAAGGTCCCCATCCATGAGACTGTCATAGGACCGAGAGGACACTCAGGCTCCTCCGGAGCCTAAGGCGGCTCAGAGAAGGCTCGCTCGTTTGTTGCAGTGAACAGCAAACTCACACACAGCAGCAGTGACTTAGACTCTGGGGTAACATGGGTGAATTAGTACACACATTTTACACTGAGGGAATCAAGATCCAGATAGTTAACATTGCTCACTAGTAAATGGTGAAACCTATCCATTTCAATGCACCCTGAGAATGTTGAAATGGAAGGAAGCTAACCTCCAGCCCAACTCGGTCAAATAAATGAGATAATTAAAATCCATGGTCAGGTGATGGTAAACAGACATAAAAATCTGGAACACCTCCTGATATGTGGTGAAAGAGTATGAAACTGTTGAGTATTTTTCATACAGGTGAAAATACATAGTATAACAAGGCATCATTAAGAAATATTTTATTGTGGTCTGCCCTTGCTGTAATTAAAACAGTTCAAAGCAGATGAGAAGGCGGGGCTTCTGAGAAGCCCAGGTAGTGTCTCATGGACTGAATTATTACAATTACTGAATTACTGAAAGATTACTACACAAACAGACTTTTCTCCTCTAGCTGCAGCTTTTGGAAGAGTAAGTTGAAGGTTGTTTCGGCCACAGTGCATTGCATGTTATTAACTTCCCACAGGTTGGTTTTTTTGAGGGTTACAAAGACTCCGATGTTTGAGAAAATTGAAATGACTTTAACTTGGATCCATTATGAAAACAAGACATGGGGAGATGATTACATAGGAACAAGAACAAAACAACTGATCCATAGAAAAATTGGCTAAGCTCTCTCACAGTCAACTCATCCATGAATAAAATAAGGAGAATTGAACATAAGCTAGGAGTATCTCAAGTGATGATTTTCACTTTGACAGCACAGATAATTAGCCGAGGGTAAGTCACTTTGGAATAGCTAAGCTTTTAAGAGTATCAAGGTGAAATCTTAGGAATTGAGGACACCTACAGACATTATGTGATTTCTCTTCTAAGCAGAATTCATGTGTCCAACCATGTTTTTGATTTTATAGTTATTAATACCCAAGGAGTTTCTGATGACAAGAATGAGCTTGCGATAATGTTTTTGATTTTATAGTTATTAATACTCAAGGGCTTTCTGATGGTAAAAAGGAACTTGTGATATTCTATATTGAAGGGAAAGTCAAAATAAGATGAATATTTAATGTCTGTTCAGTTATGCCATGGAATTTCTTTAAAGGTTGCACTTACTGTGTAAAGACTTAAACACAGGGCACAGGCAACATCAAGACAGAGAAGAGCAGAAACTGCGAATGGAGTGCTGGTTCAGAAAAGCCTGAATGTGAAAAGCATCGTTATAACAGGGACCCCAAGCCCTCACTGCTATCATGCTTATCCCTTTCTGAATAATCCAGACACTTACCCGAAGCCTAAGAAATATCCACCAGCTCTCAGTAACTTGTTACTGTGCTAGATTCCTTTCCGGATACCAAGAACATCTTTTCCCGGCAAGCACTCAATCACTGAGCTACATCACTGGGCTCTTAGCCTATTCTAATATTTGCTAACTGCTTTTTTGTTGTTGTTGTTTTGTTTTGTTTTTTGGCAACAAGAAAAATACATTGATTCTAATTGGTTGGGAAAATTAAAAAGCAGACATGAATGAATGTGGTTACTGAGTTCTCTACAATAGTGTAAATGCTATTTAGCTCAATTTCCCCGGAGAAAACACATCAAATCTTTGTAGATTTCCCCGCGGTGAACCTGTGCTGGAGATTACTGATGATAAGCTCTCTCTCTTGTCCAATGCAGGATCCTGTGCTCAAATAAGTATAAGCACAAGTCAAAAGAGCACAACAGAATGGCTTGGCCCTTGGTCAGAAGAACTTCAGGAAATTAATCAAATCAGAAAATTAATCAAATCAGAAAATTAATCCTAGCCAAATGTATAGAAAGTCCCAGTCAGTTTTATCAGCTTCGAAGACACACTGACAAGAAATTGGGCTTGTTTTTACTGTTAACTTTTTCACTATTGTGCCATCTTTTTTCCTTCCTTCGCTTTGATGGGAGGGGGGTGGTTTGGGAAAGACAATTTGAGTGGAGATAGAGATCAATGTCAATGCCGTCACACTTCACTTTGTAGTGTCCTCTCCAGTTTGTCAGTGTTAAAGTTAGAATTTGACACTTTTATTTTGAGACACTTTCAATGGTAGTGACGTCTCAGTTTTCTTTTAACTTTCTTTCCATCCGAAGAGAAGCCCATGAGGCTGCAGGAGTTGAATTAAAACCATTAACAATATTGTTTTTAACTTTTTAGAACTTGACCTTTTTCCTGAATTAATTGGGACTGAAGAAATAATCAAGGTATCATAACCATTTTTATATTTAAATGTTTTAAAATGTAAAAGCCTATCTAGAATTATTGCTTGGATTTTAGATTCCGCCGTATGATTCAGTGTTGGATTAATTGTTATGCTTTAATGTCACACACACACACATATGATTTATGAAAAACTTGGAAGATGTTTGATTAGTGTAATATACAAAAATAGTTATAATGAAAAAATTCAACTTTACAAATAATTGCAGCTATAAACTATAGCTACATTGGAACTTTGCAGCATCCAATTTTTTTCTATCAATATTGTCCTAGCTTTTAATATTGTTACAGTCTATAAATAATCAATGACTGATTGATTCATAATAAATATGAGACATGTTATAAACAGAATATTTTTGGTATTTCATATAGAAAGCATACATTACTAGCACAATGTCCTCTAAGTAAATAAACATTTGAGAATATAAACCAATTTAAACAGTATCTTATATTTGACATGATAGAAAATAACTGAGTAAATGTGTAGTTCAACCTAACCCCAAATGTATTGTTCATCACAACTGAAACTCTACTTTTGAACCAGGTACTCCAGATGAGATAGACATGTGAATATGTTCAAATAAATGTGGAAGCAGAGGAAAAGTGATAACTAATGCCATTATCCAGAAATGGATTGAAATCAGCTTATCATTTTCCATAGATTATTACCTCAATGATTGACATATCTATGGCTAGTCTTCGTTACAATGGATTGATTGTCTTGCCCAAATACTTATTCTACATTATATTTGTGTGTGTGGTCACGTGGTCATGTTCACTTATGTATAAGTAATGCCTAAAATTACTAATCAATTTTGCAATTGAAATTACTAAAATTACAGAATCAAATTAAAAGAAGAAAAAATGTTTGCTATACTGCTAAATCAACTTTTTTTATCTGATAAACTGAAGCAAGCCCCTCACTATTGTAATTTAGTAAATGGTACTGTTTGGGTTTCATTGTGTATAAAATGCAGTCTGCAATTACTTCTCATTATAATCACTATGATTCCAATTCCCTATTTATTTTTATTCTTAATTAATATTGACACTAAAGAAATCTCAGGGAATGCTTACAAAAGTTGAAATCTGAAATCATCCAATGTTAATTACTAGCAATTTTATCATAAAACTGTAGTGTTATAGTTATTGTAGCATTTAGTTGTGTGAATAGGCTATATATTCTACCAATATAAGATTAGGTATGCTAAAGTATATACATATACATATGTATGGGATGTTACTTAAGTGTCACCAACTATGTGTACTGCAAACACAAGCAGTAGAGAAGTAAGCTGCGAGGTTTTCAAATTACATCTATTACAGTCTATCATGTAATAGTTAAAGGTTCCCCAACAGGAAGACGAAATATAACCAAGCATATCTGTCCAGGTTCCAACAAGAACAGATGTCACAGTCAAGTGTACTCACTGATGTTGATTTAGATGCATGAGAAGGTAGATGGATGTCTAGAAGAGGTGATGCTCTACAATTGGGCCTGCAGTTGTCAGGGTCTGTTTGCTCTACTTACACCTGAAAGGCAGGGAGAAAATAGACTGTGTTCCAGCAGAGGCCGTGACCTTGGTAGAGGGACAGGGCCATCTTGTGATGAAAATGTAGGGGGCAAGACTCCTGGACAATATTCTTACTCTCTTACTTCCCACTTCTTAGCCCTACAGAATGGAAAGTTCTGTAGAACCAGGAAATGAAGCAAATGAATGTATAGCACACAGACAAAAAGGCTTGTAGGAAGGCATGGTAGGACTTTAAAATAATTTCTTCGTGAGGAAGGCTGTGACCTGGAAGAGAGAGGATTTATGAAAAATTGTGGTATTTGTGGGTCCCATGGCAGTAGCATCCAAAGAAGCAGTTCTATTTTATAAAGTAAAAATAGAACACACTGCTGTGGGAAAGGAGTCAGACGTACGTGGGACTTAAAATGATAGATCCGGGTACCCTGATTCACCAATTTAACTTTACAAGTCAGAATATTGCATCCTATTGAATTTAACTATCATAGTATATGGTCAGATCAGAATAGATACATTAAATAGTGTGTTTTCCTACAGTGTAACTTGGAGATGGGCTGAGAATACTGCTTAAAAACCCCACTATTTACTTTCTAAGAACTTCTGATCTTACACTTCATGTAGGAGTGAATGAAAGAAACTGGGGACTGTTTGGATTTTTAAGTCCTGAGTATTGAAATGAGAAAGAGATTCTTTCCATGTAGAAATCATTTCTTGAAAAGTAAACGTTTCTACATGAATGGAACTTTTAAATTTAAAAAAGAAAAATTGAGAAAACAGGTGTGGCAATGCAGAAAAGTCTCTGAAGGAAGAAATCGAAGATCTCAGAAGATGGAAAGGTCTCCCATGCTCATGGATTGGTAGTATTAATATAGCAAAAATGGCCATCTTGCCAGAAGCAATCTACAGATTCAATGCAATCCCCATCAAAATTCCAACTCAATTCTTCATAGAGTTAGAAAGAGCAATTTCCTAACTCATCTGGAATAACAAAAAACCCAGGATAGTAAAAACTATTCTCAACAATAAAAGAACTTCTCGGGGAACCACCATGCCTGACCTAAAGCTGTACTACAGAGCAATTGTGATAAAAACTGCATAGTACTGGTACAGTGACAGGCAGGTAGATCAATAGAATAGAATTGAAGACCCAGAAATGAACCCATNCACCTATGGTCACTTGATCTTTAACAAAGGAACTAAAAAGACAAATTACAGTTCTGCAAGAATTTACAGGAGAGGGTATCTCTTAAAATGTTTGTAGCCATATATATATATATATATATATATATATATATATATATATAAATTATAGAGCATAAATGATATATTCTTGAAAGAGTGACACAAGGCAGTATGACCTAACAAAATCCAGCAAAGCATAGAGAATGGTTGATCATCTCCCTCAGATTCCAAGAGGTGTCTTATTGAACATCATAAAATTTACAATCTACCAGAAAAGAAATCACCTAGGGTCTATGTTTATGCTGGAGTATCACTTTTGCCCCAATATATGCAATGGGGAAACAGATGAGTGTCCACAAAGCTCTCATAAAATTGTTCTGGAAACCTACATGGTTTATGGAAGGGTATGATAAAGTGTGTTTGTGTAGAACATTAGCAAAGATGAATATTAGTGGAGGGGATCCTAGAAATCATTAGATCATATATAACAATACATGGCATATCTTTGAGGAGATTCAGTTTAGAAGGGGGAAGGAAAGGTTAAATGATAACTGAGATTAAATTAAAGATGTTCTATGTTCATTTTCAACAGAAGAGAAGATTCATTTAATCTTGTTAGAATAATCTGAGGATTTGAGAAAATGCAGGCCGCTCGACTGTGTTCAAGTTGTAAGGAGACCCTAGAAGGTAGACTCCTACACAGATGTAGGAATGAGCTTTTGAAGGAAAGGCTAACAAGTTCCTGGCGTCAATAGGAAGGGAGGGGTAGTCATGACTTAGTTGAGCAGTGTTTTCAATGTTAGAATTTGTGGTTTGGCTTCTGTTTTCCCTGGCAAGCGAACAGACTAGCATCTGCTGAGAATGGGACAAAGAACGAGAGATAGAAAGTGTGGACAGTACTTGGCGTTGGGGGTTAGTGTGGAGTGACATCAGGGAGCCAGGCAGGTTCTTAGACTTTTAATATTGAGGAATAAGATAGAAATCCCATTCCATTAAGCTGAACATGGGTGCTCAGAAAAACTGGCTCAGACTATGAAGCAAATATTTTTGTGATATTATTTTAAAATATTTTTGTGTTATCGCTTTGGTTCCTTATTATATAGTATTAAAATGTAGGCAGTTACAGCTAAAGTGCCTTCAGTTGGTTTAATCACTTTCCACAGTGAGTATAAAATAAAATTTATAGGACATATGCCTTTTGAATAGATATGTAGTATGAATAAAGTAGAATAGAGTAGAATAGAATAGAATAGAATAGAATAGAATAGAATAGAATAGAATAGAATAGAATATGGTGTCCTATGAGGGTCAAAAGTCAAGAAGGTCACAGAAGTGAAAATTCATAGTATAATGCTGTATAAGATATGTAGACTTTGTTTTTATCTAATTTCTTTATGCTTATTTACATTTTGTTTGCCTCTTACAGGAGGAAGAATATGGAAAAGACAATGAAGAAGACACTGACTTGAACCCTGGTAGAGACAGTGCTACAAACCAAATAAGGAAAAAGGAACCCCAGGTTTCTACCACGACTCACTATAATCACATGGGGACTAAATACAATGAAGCCAAGACTAACCGATCTCCAACAAGAGGATCTGAATTCTTCGGAAAGAGTGATGTTCCAAACACGCCCCCGAATTCTTCTTCCCAACAAGTTGCTGAATTCGAAACAGAAAGAGAAATTTCCTTGCCTTCTCAGACTGGAACTAACCTGCCACCACACAGTGTGGAAGGCACTTCAGCCTCCTTAAACAGTGGCTCTAAAACTCTCTTTGTCTTCCCACAGATGAACTTGTCTGGGACTGCAGAATCCTTAAATACGGTTTCCATAACAGAGTACAAAGAGGTGTCTGCTGACATCAGTCAGGAAGAAAACTTCCTGACTGATTTCAAGCTCGATACAGGAGCCGATGACTCTTCAGGCTCTAGCCCCGCAACCTCCACTGTCCCCTTTTCCTCAGATAATCTATCCCGTGGATACATAACTTCTTCAGACATGCCCGAGGCTATCACGTATGATGTCCTTAAGCCAGGATCTACAAGGAATGCCCCGGAGGATTCGGCTCCATCAGGTTCAGAAGAATCACTAAAGGATCCGTCTCTTGAAGGGAGTGTATGGTTTCCTGGCTCCACAGACCTAACGACACAGTCTGAGACTGGATCCGGCCGAGAGAGCTTTCTCCAGGTTAACTCCACAGACATACAAATCGTTGAATCGAGGGAGACAACCCAGTCATTTTCTCCAGATGCTACCGTGTCACAGGATCCTTCAGCCACAGACATGGAAATGCCACATTATTCTACCTTTGCCTACCTCCCAACCCAAGTGACACCGCAGGCTTTCACTCCATCCTCCAGACCACTCGATTTGGCTCCTACTGTCAACGTCCTCCATTCGCAGACAACTCAGCCAGTATACAATGGTGAGGCACCTCTTCAACCTTCCTACAGTAGTGAAGCCTTTCCTCTAGCCACCCCTTTGTTGCTTGACAATCAGACCCTCAACACTGCCCCTGCTGCTTCAAGTAGTGATTCGGCCTTGCATGCTCCGCCTGTATTCCCCAGTATCGGTGTGTCGTTTGAATCCATCCTGTCTTCCTATGATGATGCGCCTCTGCTCCCATTCGCCTCTGCTTCCTTCAGTAGTGAATTGTTTCGCCATCTGCATACGGTTTCTCAAACCCTTCCTCAAGTCACTTCAGCTGCTGAGAGGGATGAGCTGTCTTTGCATGCTTCTCTGCTGGTGGCTAGGGGTGATTTGCTGTTAGAACCCAGCCTTGTTCAGTATTCTGATGTGGTGTCCCATCAGGCCGCTACCCATGCTGCTTCGGACACATTGGGATCTGGTAGTGAGTCTGCTGTCCTTTATAAAACTTCCATGGTTTCTCAGATTGAATCACCCAGCAGTGATATTGTTATGCATGCAACCCCTTCGGGGCCTGAGCCTTCTTATGTCATTGCGGGCTCCCACCACGTGCCCACTGTCTCTTACAGTTCTGCAGTACCTGTGCATGATTCTGTCGATGTAGCTGATCAGGGGTCCTTACTTATCAATCCTAGCCATATATCAGTGCCTGACTCCTCATTTATTACTCCAACTGCATCGTTGCTGCAGCCTCCTCCAGCCCTCTCTGGTGACGGGGAATGGTCTGGAGCCTCCTCTGATAGTGAATTGCTTTTGCCTGACGCAGATGGGCTGAGAACTCTTAACATGTCTTCACCTGTTTCCGTAGCTGAGTTTACATATGCGACATCTGTGTCTGGTGATGACATTAAGCCGCTCTCTAAAAGTGAAACGATGTATGGAAATGAGACTGAACTGAAAATGTCTTCTTTCAGTGACGTGGCATACCCTTCTAAAAGCACAGTCGTGCCAAAGATGTCAGATGTTGTACATAAGTGGAGTGAATCTTTAAAAGAAACCTCTTTTTCTATTTCTAGCATGAAGAGTGTGTTTCCAGAGTCTCTTGTTTATCCCACAACTAAGGTTTTTGATCAGGATATTATTCACGTTCCAGAAATTATCTTCCCAGTTCAACCTACACACACTGCATCTCAGGCATCTGGTGGCACTTGGCTTAAACCCGGGTTTAGCGCCAACTCAGAGGCAGCATTCTCAGACCCTGCTTCTAGTGAAGTATTACACCCTTCAACACAGCCCTTGCTCTATGAGGCCACCACTCCTTTTAATACTGAAGTGTTGCCGCAACCTTCCTTTCAGCCTTCTGATGTTGACACCTTGCTTAAAACTGCTCTCCCATCTGTGTCGAGTGATCCAGTACTGACTGGAACCCCCCAGGTTGAACACAGTAGCTCTTTCATGTCTCATCCCATGGCATCAGAGTCTGCTTCAAGCGAAAGCACGCTGCACTTTACATCCGTGCCTGTTCTTGATATATCACCTTCTAAGGCGCACTCCACTCCACTTCAAGGCTTAACAGTTCCTCACTCGAATGAGAAATTTTCTGAACAAGGTTTGCTTAAGAGCAAAAGTCCCCAGCAAGTGCTGCCATCTTTGTTCAGCAATGACGACTTTTTCCAAACTGCACATCTGGACGTTAGCCAGGCCTATCCTCCAAAAGGGAGGCATGCATTTGCTACTCCCGTTTTATCAATTGATGAACCACAAAATGCACTTATAAACAAGCTCGTGCATTCTGAGGAAATTTTCACACACACTGAAATTTCTATTACTGATGAGGTACTTACTGGTGTCCCAACTATTGCTTCTGATGTACTTACATCTACTGACCATTCTGTTCCATTAGGAAGTGGGCCCATTTCCATGACAATGGTTTCTCCCAACAGAGATGATTCTGTGACCACAGCCAAGTTGCTTCTTCCTCCTACAGCTACTTCTAAACTGACTCAGAGTGCCAGATCTGATGCCCATTTAGTGGGAGGTGGTGAAGATGGTGATGACTATGATGATGATGATTATGATGACATAGATAGGGATCGCTTTCCTGTGAATAAGTGTATGTCGTGCTTGCCCTATAGAGAATCCCGGGAAAAGGTAATGAATGACTCAGACACCCAGGAGAGCAGTCTTGTGGATCAGAGTGAGCCAATTTCACCTTTACTCTTTGAGAATACAGAAGAAGAAAATGGAGGCACAGGTGTAGGGGTGGATAAGTCACCACTACCAAGTATGCTACCCCAGAATCACAATGATGGAAAAGAGGACAGTGACATCCAAATGGGTAGTGCTGTCCTTCCTCACACCCCAGGATCTAAAGCATGGGCAGTTTTGTCAAGTGATGAAGAGAGTGGGTCAGGGCAAGGCACCTCAGATACCCTTAATGATAATGAGACTTCCACAGATTTCAGTTTCCCAGATGTTAACGAAAAGGATGCTGATGGTGTCCTGGAAACAGATGACCCAGGCATAGCTACGGGATCTCCACGGTCCTCCATGCCATCTGTTACTAGTGGGCACTCAGGAGTATCCAACAGTTCAGAGGCAGGTTAGTTATGAGCAAAGGAAAAGAATGAGATGTGGTGATTTCTTGCTATGAAAGTAAAAAAATAGAAGAATCGTGGAAGAAAAGAATTCCGGTCCACCAGCAGACCTTCACTTTTTAACCAGAACATTCAACCATTTGTAGCTCTTATAAATATATTTTCACTCATGATTTCAGATGAATATCCAACCTATTTTGGTCCTTGATTTAATTATCTTCAACATACATTGTTTGTGTGTTGTTAATAATTCCTACCCTACAGGATTCCTATTGTGTGTACAATCAATTGTGTATGCATAATACACCATTAGTATATTGCAATGCAGTGTGCTGTGTTAAGACAATTTAAATGTTCATATTTGTATTCTAAAATAAGTTGTAAACCAATTCTATTGGATTTAAAAATCTCAGTAATATACTATGAGCACCTATCCACCAATGGAAACCAAGGAGACACTTCCCATGTGCACATCAACTGGGAGAGCTTCTAAAAAAGAATTACAGGGCTATGACTTGATAGCTAAGGAAGGTTTTGAGAAACATCATATTACTTTTAAACCTATCTTTCTTTGAGCTTCTTTATGTTGCCTAAAGAGGGCACTATAAACCAGCAAAATATATTCTACTTTGTGTTTGTTACAGTATTTGTCATTCCAGCTTAAATAATAGACATGAATATGCATAGTATGTATAGGTATTGTGTGACAAGATGTAAAAAAAAAAAAAAGAAAGAAAGAAAGAAAGAAAGAAAAAAGAAAAAACCTAGAGTGTTTTCTGTAGGGATGCATTTCATTACTAATATATTTTATGCAAATTTGTTTATTAGCCAGATGTTTCTTGAAGCAGACTGCAACATGCAATACAGATGTGTGCTTTAAATGTCAATGGTAACAAAACTCAAGATTCATTCCATTAAGTGTATAAAAAAAGAGAGATGATTCCATTGAATTCAGCAAGAATTTTATAATTTGCCTTGATTAAGTGATAAGGTATTTTTTTTAATTAACAAGGAAAGTATTTAAATCTTAGTAAGTTAAAAGATAAGCTAATGTATAATGCAATAATGGGTAATAATTGCACAAGACTTAATATTCAGAATTAACACTATAGAGACAATCTCATTAAAATATATATTCTCTTTGTTATTCTCATCATTCACATTAGTTGTAAACTCTTTAGTATGGCAGCAATTAAGAGATTATATATTTAGACAGGGCAACTTCTTTTTTTTGTATTCTGTCTTGAACTCCATTTAACATTGCATTTCAGCTTCAATGTCTGAACCGATGTGTGAGAAGGACTAATGAGTCCACGGGTCACTGTAGTCAGGAGTGTTGTTACATACATGAATTGTTATCCGTCCTCAATTATAGAACTTGTTTTTCTTTCTATATTTTTAGATTTATTTGAAAGGGAAAGATGACGAATATACTTTAATGGAAAGACCATACATATATAACAAAGCACTACATCTAGACTTATTGAAGAAAGTGATTTCTCTTAGATGTACTAATTAGATATTTTTTAACTGTTAAGTTCCCCCATTAATGAAAAAGAAGCAATATGGATATAACTTCCATCTTCAGGAAATAATATAATTAATGAAGGAAGTAGGATCAAATAGAATTAGGGAAAACATTTTTTACCTATTTTAAAACTGTATCTGTAAAACTAATTCAAAGTCAGTCTTATCCAATTATTGAATATTCCCTAACCTGAACCTCGGCATTTATGTTACTTCTAAACTGTAGAAAAACTGACATGATGTTTCTTAAGATAATATAAATAGGGCAAATATATATATGAGAGTGAACACAGTCTGTAAGATACTTGATCTAGTTCACAGAAAGAGTCAATGCGAAACTAACCCTGGGAATGTATTATTAGTGTCTGTCTCTTAGAACATGCTTACATGATCGAGAACAATAAAATATATTTTATGCTTAAATTTTCACATCAAAGTTATGCTGTTTTATTCTCAGCCCTTTAAAATGTTAATCTTATTCTTTATTGCTTAACTGCATTATTGTCATTTAATAACCCATCTACTAAGTTCTATCAAAGCAAACATTTTACTCTCTAATAAGTGAAAATAAATATTGTACTCAAAAGCACACAAAGAAGCTAGCAGACTGTACTTTTATAAGGAATGCCATCCTATACAAAACACATAGGTGTCAATAATTTTTTAATACCATAGACTCATTCTAATTACTCAGTAACAGAGTTCAATATCATATCTTCCAGAGAAATTATGAGAAAAGTCCCCAGAGAATGTGGTAGGTAGGTAGGTAGGTAGGTAGGTAGGTAGGTAGGTAGGTAGGTAGAGAGACAGACAGGCAGACAGACAGACATAATAGATATCAATAATAGATTAGAGATGGAAAGTTTTATATAGATAGATAGGTACATAGTTAGATACATAGATGATAGAGACAGACAGACAGATATAATAGATATCAATAATAAGTTAGAGAGGTGGAAAGTTATATATAGATAGATAGATAGTTAGATACATAGATGATAGATAGATAGATAGATAGATAGATAGATAGATAGATAGATAGATAGATAGATAGATAGATAATAGTGTTTATAATGCATTAATATGAATGTAAAGTACATTTATGTTATGTATTTTCAACATACATATTTCCCACATACCTCATGTGTATGATCTGACACATTTCATGTGTGGCTATACATAGGTCTAAGCTAAATATTTAGCTATACAAACCTATATATAATTATACATAATATATTTTACAATAGATTTACATGGTCATAAAAATTTTATTAACTTCATTAACACTTTTTGTTCTTAAACTTGAACATGAGCGTGACTCAAACAATTTAGTGAGTTGCAGTAGAATCCCACATTTGCGTTCTTAAAAAGTGCAGGTGGTCTCATTGTTCCTATTCTGCGGTTTATAGTTTAGAGCTGACGATATAGAGAATATTAACCACCATTTGTCATTACTGGGCCCCAAAGGGTTTGCAAAGCAGATTGCTTCATTTATTCCGTATAAACTCTTTCCATTTAAATAATAGTTATAATAAGAAAAAATGTAGAGAGCTATGGAAAAAGGAAGATGCTATTTTAAATGTTATAGGATATTTTGCTGTGTTGATCCTCAGATTATTTATGGGTTTCCATGAGTTCCCACAGATATAATGATCCTAGCATATGAATAAAACTAAGTAAAAAAATTAAAACTTTGACTTTCTTGCAGGAATATTAACTACAACACAAATATTGGTTGTTTATATCATATATATTATATATAAGTATTATATAAGTATATAAGTATTAATATATATTAAATATATAAGTATTATGTATAATATATTATATAAAATATTTATATATACTAAATATATATTAATATATTATAACTTTTAGATACACATCTTTGAATTCTATATTTTTAGCAAATACATCTATGAATATCAGCTCCTGGGAAATATGGCTATCATTATATTTCTTTGGTGTATATTCTAAATGAATGAATTCAGTTACTATGCCCTCAACTCTAGTTACAGAAGGAAGCTGTTGTGTTAAAACACAGTTAACTATGTAGAAATTCTATAATGTCCATTCATATGAATTTTCCCAAATTTTAAATAGTATCACATATCAAAATTAAATTTTTGTGTTTCCTGTCAGTAAAGCACTTGGTATAAAACATGAATTGTATCAAACGCTGGACATATGAGAACATTGACGGCACCTTTAGCTCTCTAAGCATCTGTACAGAAAGCAACCAGGGTCACATAGAGTTGGAACAGCTCTAGTGAGCACTTGTCTTTGCTTTCCACCAAACCCTCTTCAAAGCAGAGGAAAGCATTCGCAGTTCTGAAGTTGTTTTTGACACCTGGAAAGACAACATAGTTACAGTAATTTGTTTTCAAAGTTTTTGTACAAGAAAGTGCTCAATTGGACATAAAATTAGTGGTTGCCCAACTTCCAAGTTGTCTTCAGATTTTTGTTTTTAGTCCAGATGTGTGTTTGAAAGCAACTTATTAGGACTTTTTTTAAAGTTCACCTGGAATAATTTTCATTTTTGATTAAAAAAAAAAAAACCCAGCAGATGAGGATTTGAAGACAGATCCAATCAAAACACATAATATGCGTGCATGAAATTCTCAATGAAAAATAAAAAAATAATTTTGAAAATATAAAAAATCGATGTTTAAACTTAAAGTTTGCTTGATTGAAAAGTTACTATCAATTTTTCTTAATTGTTTAAAATAATAAATACATTAAATTAATGTTAGAATGTTAAGGTTACGTCTGATAACTTAGTAAATAACACTGTGTTGTTTTCCTAACCTTTATTTTTAACAGTAATTTTCTAATGTGGATACTTCAATTTTCCTTCGAGCAATTTTTTTCCAACCAGCATTTGTTTCCAGATCCTGCAACAACACCCCCACATCTAACGATTTCTGTTTATGTTTAATATCTCTAATATCTCACCTTAGTTTTTAAACTTTATTTTGCTTAAACTGATGTATAGACAGCCTTTGCCTCATAGAGTCGTGATTTTAAAGGTAAGTAGCAACAGTGCAAGTTGCTCTTAATCAGGTGGAAAATGCCATGATTTTTCCTTCATCTTAAATCTCAACCCTCTCAATTTTCTCCGACTACAGAGGCCAGTAATAGTAGCCATGAGTCTCGTATTGGTCTAGCTGAGGGGCTGGAGTCTGAGAAGAAAGCTGTTATACCCCTTGTGATCGTGTCTGCCCTGACTTTTATCTGTCTAGTGGTTCTTGTTGGTATTCTCATCTACTGGAGGTAAGTTGAGTGTTTTGGATATTTGCATTATTAAAGCTCAAACTTCTCCCTCTATTTAATCTAAAGAAGCTCCAAATTCTCAAAATTCTTCTTACATTAAAGCTGTCATTAATGTATTCATCTCCGAACAAGGTAAACATATGAATCTAAAAGTTAATGTTTCTGTGCTTAAAGGTAAATAGAAGAACTTTGATTTTACTTCATGTTTTTTAAGATGTCTTGACAGCTATAATTTCATTTTTAATCAAGTTAATATTCAAGTATCATCATAGCATTTACTGTAAGTAATGGGATTTTTAAATCAACTCAGAGATACAAAAGTTATCCTCTAGGAAAACAATCTTATATGAAAAAAAAATTTAAATAAAGTTTTACAAGACATCTATCAGCTGTGCATAGTAATGAAAAATAATAGCCTATAGACAAAAGCAAATGTAAAGCAACTAAAATACAAAGACATGGGAAATTACTATGTTAAGATGCAAAGGCATTTATTTAAGAATCTTTATAATTGGCTTTGAAGATGAAATATGCCTTCGTGTACTTCACTAATACTCCAAGATATTTAAAGAACCAGGACAGTTGCCTGTACAATAAGCTCCCTCCCTGTACCAAGCAGAACACACAACTAATTCATGAATTTACCAAGGACACAACACAAGTCAGTAAAACTGACTCTTGGAAAACAAGAGTTTGATATGAGAATTCCTGTCTATCAGCCAAGAAATTGCCTGGCTTATTAATTTATGCTGTTGTCCTAGAGGAGACTTCTGTTCAGAAGATCTAAATTAACTTCTTTCTGCTAAACACAGCCTTCTATAATTTCAAGTCACTGCTCTTTAATTGTTATTCACAAATGGGTTTTCTCAGTCTAATTATTAACTGTTTCCCATGTACCTGGTTGATGACTATGTCAACTACTGTTGTGTAATATAAAAATAGTAAATTTTGAATGAGTATCATTGCTTTTAAGAAACTCATGCTTACTGGAAAAAATACTTTTTAAATTTCCTATCAAAAACTTTTTAAATATTACACAAACATATATGGCTAGTGGCTAAAATCTAATGTAGAGTAATCAGAGAATAGGAGACCTTACATGGCTGGGACTTGCAAAGTTAAGTGGAAAACAGAATGTTGGACTAGCCCTGTGTGTGATTCTGGAATTAGAGATGAAGGTGAAGGCATTCCAGGCAGGGCACACAGGCAGATCTAGGAAGCTGAAAGAACTGAACTGACTATAATGATGATTCAAGCTTCTCATTTTATGTAGCTCAATGTTGACTGTATTTAGCTCAGTGTTGTTGACTGCATGTAGCTTGATGTTGTGGAGCTAAATCAGAACACTTCTAAGACCAATTGTGTCTCATATCTGTCTTCCTTTATGCAAAAGAATAGATCTCGGGATATGCCAACAGATCGTTTTGTTAAAAGCCCATTTGGTCAACAACAAGGTGCAAAGCTGCTTTCTTCTCTGTGTGCTCCAGTGACTACTGTCACTTTGTATAGTGAAGCCATGGTTAACAGTCTCTGAACATCGCACAGAGCCTATAAATGTTAATCAACCAGCATTTGTTTGATTGTTTTTCTCCCTCCCACTAGACTTGTTGCCCAATATTTTGAACACATTTTATACAGTTTACTCATTTTTGCCTAATCTGGTTTTCCCTACAAAATGAACTATTTGGATAAATAAGAATTTGTTTTAGACAAACTCTAACAAAAGATAGAAGCTATAACAAATCATATTTCATATTAAATGATGCTAATGTTAAACTCAAATAAAATGGCAGGCGATTTATATATAAATGAATCAATTAGACTAAGTTTCATAATTTCTACAAATTGATCTGCGCTATCTTGTGCAAATTTAAATTTGTGTTTAATATGGTCTGATGGTTCCTGAGAAACTATAAAATCTGAGTGTTTTTAATTTTTGTTAGTATGGATCATCCCGTATCTATTGTCAGGGAAAACATAAAATTGTCAAAACAGTTTGGTCCTCTTTGGTCAGATATTTCTCTTTTCCTCTCAAACATTATTTCATGTACATGTATTATTTCATGTATATAGAATACAGTTAAAAGATAAGCATTTTGGATAGCTTTGTGTATGTTATTTTGTCTATTAAATATGGTAGTTAAAAAAAAAATCACTCTTTGGTAACCCCCTTGAAAACCCATTCAATGTGGTGGTGAGACACCTGACTTGCTCATGTCTGCTTAAAAGTAACTCTCTAGAAAACGTAACTTTTAAATTGATGGTAAGACACTTTGAGTGTGGTGAACTGTGACAGATCACGGCAGTCTCTTGTTCAAGGTTTGTGTGGATTATTCACACCCCAATGTAGATATATTTATTAATAATATAATTTTGTCAACCAAGTGGGTGTATTTTTTTTTTTTTTAATTTGTGAAAGCCACAGCCAGCAGGAAGGGAGAATATGCTAACACGGAGGAAAGCAGGACAGGTCAAGGATAGGACTGAAAGGAGCATCCTAAAGAAACCTCCCTGCAGCAAAGCAGGGGCGGGCAGGCAGGTGTGCAGGCAGGTGTGCAGGCAGGCTACCGCTCCTCTGCTTCATTGCAGAGTCTTGGGGCCCCTTCTTTTAAGGAAAAGAAAGTTCTTCTCGAATTGATTTTAAGTGAAAGAAATAAAGACGTTACTTTGCTTACTGAGAAAAGAAAATCTAAGGCAAACAAGAACAATATATATCGTACTCAGTCTTCGTGAGTATTTCCAAGCTAGTCTGTCTCAACTAACAAACAAACAAAAACACGCTAGACCAAAAGAACCATCTGATTAAAGTGGACAGTGCAATGCATCTTAGTGCTTTTAAGAATTTCCTTGGTGACTATCAGTGCTAGGTGTTTTTTTTTTTTTCTTTCACTTATTCAACAATTTCATATCTTTAGAGAACTGTGTGCCCAAACCATTTTCAGCCTATTTTTTAAATCAAGTTATTTTACTTTTGTTTTATTTTGCGTGTGT
>NC_034591.1:42984132-42989710 GCF_900095145.1 Mus pahari
GTGTGTGTGTGTGTGTGTGTGTGTGTGTGTGTGTTATGGAAGCATAGGTGCATAAATATTTGCATGTCTGCGCATTTATGTATGTGTGTGGATAAGCATGTAGATGTGTATGTACACATATGTGGCACTATCTGAGGTTCGTTTTTGGCATCTTCCTCCATCTCCCTCCCTCAAACATGGAGTCAAAGTTGCACCCAGGTCTTTGAACCCATGCCTCCCAGTTCAGCTGTGCCGCTCCGTTTGCTTTGAGGTTTTCCAAGGCTCTGCCTTCTGGTGTTCTCAAATTATATCCAGGCTACCATGCCTACCGCTATCCAATTTACAGTTTTTTCTATTCTGTGCATAGACATCTTATTTGCATATAGATCTTTAAAAATATCTTTTGAGGCAGGAACATTTTATTTTTGATGAAGTTGCTTATGGCTCGCTGTTAGGTCTAAGAAGGCAGACCTAACCTGAAGTCATAAAGACCTACCATGTAAATTTTCTTCTAAGAATTTTCTTAAGAAGAATGGCTCACACTCCCTCCCTGACCTGAGAATTTGTTGCAGAGCTAGAAGGACCAAGAGTCTAGTTCTGACATTAAGAAGGGACAAACAGGGAAATGCAGTGGGATGAAGAGCCCAGAAGTGATTTCTTATGTTTGTGGTCAAGTTTCAGACAAGAGTCCCAAATCTTTCTCATGAACAGACAACGTCATTTCAACAAATGGAACTAGGGATTAGGAGATGCTCTGGTTGGCTCTTTTCCTTCATAATACACACACACACACACACACACACACACACACACACACAAATGAACTCAAAGAAGATCAGATCAGAAATACCAGCGAGATGGCTCAGCAGGCACTGACTTCAATCCCTAGGATCTACATTGTTGGAAAGGGAGAACTGACTCCCATAATTTGTCCTCTGACACATGTGTTCCCTGCATATGCATGCAAAATAAGCAAATAGTAAGGGAAGAAAATTAAAAAGAGATCATAGACTTAAATGCGGGAGGTAAAGCCCTAAAGCTCTTTAAAAATATTTCAATGTGTCTCTAATATCATTTTTAGTAGAAAATTAAGTGTCTACATGTGCTTTGTACAGACACTGAGAGAAAGTAGTTCAGCAGAAAAGCAACAAATTATAGATGGTAAAAACTGAGTCCCTACCCAGTTTCACCTTTGATTTATTAGATGGCTTTGATTACGTCACTTCTGACCTATGAATGTGTCTCTTCTGTTTTCCATTGGGTGATACCTGTAAGGTCATTTTTAAGTGTGCCACGAGACTTTCTTGAGGTGGTCTGTCAGTGAATGCTTCTGAGTGTTATTTTGTATGTGTATGAGGACTCTGAGAAGGGATATAATTACACATTTCCAGCTTTTAATTCCAAATACTGTGAAAGAAAGGTGTAAATTAAATAATCAGATTACCATTGATTGATGGAACCTATGTCTACAAGTTTAAAACAGTCATCACTTTTTTCAGCATGGCGGAGTGATAATTAGCAGGAGACACAGTTATCAACACTTAGCACATAGACGTGAAGACACTCACTGCTTATTTGGAACAGATGGAATATAGAGACTTGGGCTTGTCATACATTAAGTAATACGCCTTGAAATTGTTTTCCAGATGTTTTAAGGTATAATTTACATGAGCCACACCATAAGTTTATAAGATGCAAAACTACTTCCATGGGGGAGATTTGTAAATAGCTCTTTTTAAATAAAGGAAAACTACAAAAAAAATTAGAGCATTTTAAAAGAGTTAGACTGTGAAAAATACCAACACTCTGTGCAGTAAAAGGACACATCATCAAAAGTTGTGTAGGATCAGAACATTCCATAGATACAGTTGTTTCCCATGGAAAAAAGTGGGGCTAGGGAATATATATTAAATTCATATTTTTGGGACCTTAGAGATAACTAATAACCCTGACCTACCGTACTACCTTCAAGAAGGTCACCATCTACATAAGACTGCAGTGTAAAATGTACCTAAACAACTATGCAAGTTTAATTATTTCCTCACTCAAGATTTTTGGTATGATTTATAAGAGTTTTGGGAAAATTAATGCCAAATATCATCATAAGACCACCTGACTTCAAAAATAAGTGAAGATTTCATTATGTATTTGAAGCTAGCAGAATTAATAATAATCTAATTTCTGTAACACAGATTAGCAACATGGCAAATTACAATGTTAATGTTTCCATTTACATTTTTTATGTTGTATTAAATGCTTCTTTCCCCCATCCTCTCAGTAACTGGATCATCCTCTATTCATTTACTTAACCATCTATCCACCCAGCTTTTTTGTTGTTGTTTTGTTTTGTTTTGTTTTGTCTTTCCATCTAGCTTTTTTTTTAAATTTTATATTCCTTCTATATCTTTCAAACATTTTGAAACTGCAAGTTATCTTACTTGAGTCCCAGACAACAGAATCTAGCATTCATCTGAATGACATATAGTTGGTAGGATTTATTTACTATTTCAAATCTATCTAATTCAACAAACACTGAATACCATTATATTCTTGTCACTGTATTAAGAGTTGGGCTTATGTGAAATCAAGGGACATGGCCCTATATTTTGAAAAATGTAATAAAGATATAGCAAATAACAATTATATTATAAAATAATTATCATAAAAACAGTTATTTGAAGTAATTAAAACACTATAAATCCCAGGAACTCAAGACTATTTTTGGACATTATGGATATTTTTTTTCAAGGTAGTCTTTTATAGATATCTAAAATGAAATTTTGTATCAGGTAGAGTGGATAGAAGGACTGATGTTTATGAATCTGCTTAGGAGATGAGAGCTATTTCAAAGTGCAGATACCTCTGAGTTGTCCTGAAGCTTAAAGACGATGTTTGCCTGGCCTATTGATGAGTAAGACATTTGGGTCCCAAGGAGAATCATGTTTAAATCGGGTAAGAGATACTCAAGTGCCAGCTATTTATCCAGACTATTGGACTATAAAAGTCAAATTAGAAAGTGAGAGAAAGAAAGGACCACACATAAACAGGTTTTGAAACATTATGGATTGCATACTCTAAAAACTATATAAAAATTGAACTAGAACCAATAGATTAGCCTCACAAGAAGATAGCTACTAATGGAAAGGTAGGCACAGCATTACCACAGGAAGATCTACTCTTTTTATATGACTTGGCAATATTCATGGGAAAATGGGCTTTAAATTAGTAGAAGAAATAAATGTTTAGCAATTAAATACAATTTGTGACATCAAGTTTCCAGTTACTGAAAATCCCAAACTGAACCTAAATACCAGGGATGATGCTAAATGATTCATGTACCAGCGATGAAATGCAGGAAGTTCCAGAAGGCACGTTCTGAGTCTGTTTTCTCCATATCAGTGTCAGAACATGCTAACCATAGTTTCATACACAACCGTCTTGTGCAACTTCTGCTCCAGTTTGGATTTCGAGTCACTCATGTGGGCTGTCATTAATAGTTTCTTTATCCTGGGCCTGGTTATTTCCAACTTTCCCATTCCTCATTTGACTACAGACTCTGCTTTCCAAGATGAAATTAGTCTCCTGGTGCCTTTGATATCTGCATCCTTATCCACTCAGCTGCTGTCTCTGGAAAATGCTCTACAGTTCTCTCAGTCTGGTTTTACTCTCAGGGTTTTATACTCTCAGAACCAAGCACCTTGCTATGAACACTGTTGCTTTCTGTTTTTCTTTTCTCTTGGCATTAACATTATAAAATAACTTATAAACACACAGTTTTACACTACATTCATTGAAAAGGTATCTTGGGGGTACCTGCAATGTGGTTGCCCTGCTGAATAACATTGTAGTAATTACCTGTTTTGAATGATTGGTTTATATCTTGGTGGAGGAAACTAAATACACTTGTAAAACAACAAAACAATAAAACCAAATACATGAGCTTCCTAACTTAAGATGATACAACCATTTTTTTTGTCTTTAGCACACTGGCAAAGGAGTTCACATTCAGTCGAAACTGTACCTTAAATTCTGAATTTGATTTATCGCAGTGGACTTATCACATGAAGCTTACTCTTCTCTTGAGTTGCTGGGCAGTGATAATGACTCACGATTTCCAGTCAGCCACATTATCATAGAAGCAAATAACCCACACTCTGCTTGTGCCACATTGCTAAGTTATGCCACACGGCGGGGGGGGGGGGTATGTACTTAATGCATTTTCAGCTCATGATGTTTTTCAACTTTGCAATGGTTTAAATATGGCTTCTCTGAGAGGAGAGCGAGGGAGAGAGGGAGAGAGGGAGAGAGGGAGAGAGAGAGAGAGAGAGAGAGAGAGAGAGAGAGNGGGGGGGGGGGTATGTACTTAATGCATTTTCAGCTCATGATGTTTTTCAACTTTGCAATGGTTTAAATATGACATCTCTCAGAGGAGAGAGAGAGAGAGAGAGAGAGAGAGAGAGAGAGAGAGAGAGAGAGAGAGAGAGAGAGAGAGAGAGAGCAGAACTGAAGCCTGCTGGGTGAAGGGGTTATTGGCAGTGAAGTGACAAAGATTGGTGAAAGCTAGGACCTTCCAGCCCTTTGCTGAGATAACAATATGATTCTAATAACAGTGGGAGGTCATTCAAGAACTGTATCTAGGGAACTGATTTACTGGAAATATACTGAGATTTAGGAGGTCACTGAATAAGAACAAATGCCATGTTAAAGCTCATTAGGAGTAATAACGTGTAGCTTGAAGCTTTAAAATGGAAAATAAGATTAACATTTTCCTGTAGAAAGATATTTCTGTGGAAACTCAACCATTCGTGACTAACTTAAATAAAATTACACACATCAAAAGGAGTCATTAGCCATTTTAATTACCTAAATCTCTCAAATTACGGGATGGCTTGCTTTATTGTATAGCAGCAGTTGTGTCTCTGCTCCACTCGGCACTATGTAGTGTGCTCTCACCAGATGTTACTCTTATTATCTGAATGAAAATAGATGCAGGTGACATTGTAGGTCACAATTGTCATTGCTTCTAAATATATTCATTCTCCAAATGCTCATCATCAAGACTAGCATCTGTCAGAAATAAAAATCACTTCTAGATTTGCTTGTGTGTTCATTATCCTCTTAAGTTCCACTACTGCTGTTATTATTGAACAGTAAAAGCTGCCTTCTCCTTTCCTCAAAGAGATGCCATTGTGGGATTTCATTTCTATGTAGACATAGCTTTTCTGACCAGCTGAACATGTTTCAGAGGACATGGTTGTTTTAAGAATGCTCCATGGTCACTATCTTTACTTTCCACCCGTGTCCTGCCAAGTTGGCAAGACGCCTTGGTCGATGCCAATATGGGAGAGTGCCTGAGGCACTGATGTTTCCTACCTCTGTAAAGCAGTATTTGGTACCAACTGCCCCTTCTAATGCTACCTCTGCTTGTCTGATATCTGCTCACTCTTCTGCATCCGGTGCTGATAAAAATGAGATAAACTCTTTGACATGAAATTCTTCCTTATTTCTGCTTTATGAAAACAGACGTAGATGCGATGGTTACTCTCCTGGTCGTGGACCCATGTTTGTTGTCATCTAGACAGATGTAGATGCTATGGTT
>NC_034591.1:42989800-42993293 GCF_900095145.1 Mus pahari
ATGTAGATGCTATGGTTACTCTCCTGGTCATGGACCCATGTTTGTTGTCATCTAGACAGACCTAGATACAGTGGTTACTCTCCTGGTCGTGGACCTATGTTTGTTGTCATCTAGACAGACGTAGATGCTATGGTTACTCTCCTGGTCATGGACCCATGTTTGTTGTCATCTAGATACTTCCCTGGAAATTTTTAAGAAGCTTAGATGTCATCTTCTCATGTGTTCCTTTTCTTTTTCTTTTCAGAAAATGCTTCCAGACTGCTCACTTTTATTTAGAAGACAATACATCCCCTCGAGTAATATCTACACCACCAACACCCATCTTTCCAATTTCAGGTAATGACCTAGTGAGTGCTTAAGAGTACTTTGCATATACTGAAAGAAAAGAACGATGAAGGGAGGTCTGCCTTTATTGGAATATTTTCTAAATATCTATAATGCACACGAGTAAATATTTGTTACTAAAAGAAGTGTTATATCACGTGTCAGGCAACCAGTCTTCTCTACTGTTCTCATTAATTTCAAACATTCTTAGTCACAAGGATGATATGGCAAACTAATTTATAATTATTCTGGCATAATATGTAGAAAAAACACTAGCAATTAATATTAGTTGAAAGTAATTATCCTACTTGGATTTCTGTTGTTGGGATTTAAAAAAAATGACAGAAAAAAATTGTGGAAGGAGGTTCACTTCAGCTTGTAGTTTACAGTTCATTACTGAACCAAATCAGGGCATGGACCCAAGGCAGTCACCTGGAGGCAGAAATTGAAGTAGAGAACATGGAAGAATGCTACTTACTGGCTTGCTCTCCATAGCTTGTACATTTTGCCTTTTAAAAATATATATACAACTGAAGATGACCTTCCTAGGGGTGGTACCACCCATAGAAGGGAGGGCTCTCTCCAATCAATAATGAATTTAGAAAAATTCACAATGGACAGCCCAAAGCACAGTGTGATGGAAGCAATTCCTCCCTGGGAGTTCTCTCATCCGAGGTGACTCCTTTGTGTCAAGTAAACAAAAGCTAACCAGCATAAGACTTTCACTCATTCCTACTTCAGTAGAGGAAACCTATGCAAAATGGTCAGAAATGTGGACAGGAAAAAAAAAAAACAAAAACAAAAATGAAAACAGAAATAAAGCTAAAATGTAACTTCTGCAGTAGGGTTTCTATTGCTGTTATAAAGCACCATGACCAAAAGCAACGTTGAGAAAGGGAAAGGGGGTTAATTTCATCTTACAGGGCTCAGGTCACACTCTATCACTGTGAGAAGTCAGTGCACGAAATCAAGGCAGGAACTCTTGAAAGCAAGAACTGAAGGACAGGCCATAGAGCAGCATCACCTATTGGCTTGCTTCTCATGGCTTGCTCAACCTGTTTTCTTATACAACTCAGATCACCTACACAGTGCTTACATGACCCACAGTGGACTGGGCTCTCCCACTTCAATAAGTAATCAAGAAAAGGACCAAAAACGTTTGGCCAATCTTAAAGAGGCATTTTTCTCAGTCTAAATTCCCACTTCCCATATGGCTCTAATTTGAGTCAACATACCATAAAACTAACTAGGACAATTGACATCAAAACACATAACCATCGTACTGTAACACTTCCTTCCTTATTATTGCCAAGATACCATGTTCATATGAATAAGACAGTATAAAACATTTTAACTTTTAAAAGTTCCACAGTCTTTAAAAACTCAGACTCTTTAAACATTCAGTCTCTTTCAAAGTTCAAAGCCTCTCTAAAATACCTGAAGGATCTCTAAATTTCCAAAGATTTTTTTTCAACTGTAAGCTCCTGGAAAATTAAAAAGTAAGTTACATCCTTCTTATTTCAAAAAGGAAGAAGAGGGCACAGTTAGAATCAGACCAAGGCAGAAACCAAAGTCTAATTGTATAATGCTCAGTGTCAAACTTCTCGTATTACGATGTTTTGGGCTCCAAAGGACCTTGGCAGCTCCTCGTCTCTGTCTCGGTCATCCACAGCACACGTCACTTGTCTGTAGGCTCATGTTGTCTCTGACTCACACCTGCTGCTGTCCTTGGAAG
Source organism: Mus pahari (assembly GCF_900095145.1). NCBI lineage: Eukaryota > Metazoa > Chordata > Mammalia > Rodentia > Muridae > Mus > Mus pahari. The sequence continues at coordinate 42,991,860 of NC_034591.1, forward strand.
TCATCTCATGGTAATGGTGTCACAAAAGTGCTAGAGTCTCTGCTGCAACTGAGGCTACATCCTCACCTGGTCCCTCACTGTGCCAAGCCTCAACTTCTCTTCTTGATCCCTTCATTTCTTCAAAGCTAGTACCACCTGGGAAACTCTTACAAGCTACCAAGTTGGGCCTGCTAACAAAGGAAGAGCCTAGGTCTGTTATGAACTACAACCTCTGCCTATTGATCCGAGGAAACACTTCCTAGATGATTTTTGCCTTAGTGGTGTTGGTCTCTTCTTAATCACAGACAATTTTCCAGCCTGAGATGACAAGAACTGCAGATTCCTCAATCAAAATATTAAAACATCCTTAGAGTCCTTAAGGGACTCTCAAATTTCCATCTGAAAGTTCACAAGCTAGACCTCCCTCCATCATCTGCACCGCTCTCAGCGTAACCATCCAAGTACCATCAATAGCTCATTATGCTCTAAACACTCAATGACCTTTCCATCCCCAAATTCCAAAAACCTTTCCCAAGCCTTCCCAAAACATGTTCGGGTTACGTCTCACTCAGCAATCTCATGAACCTAGTACCAATTTCTTTCCTAGTTGAGGTTTCTATTGCAATGACAGAACACTGTGACCAAAACCAACTTGGAAAGGAAAGGGTTTATTTCATCTTGACACTTCCAGGTAACAGTAGTAATCACCGAGTGAAGTCAAGGCAGGAACTCAAGGTGGGAATCTGTAGGCAGGAGCTGAAGCAGAAGCCATTTCTTACTGGGTTGTGTCTCACGGCTTGCTCAGCCTGCCATTAACAAATAGAAGAAAAACACTTCTTTTTTTTACACTTTTCTTTATACCAGAATTTATGTTACATAGAATATGTATTATTAATTTTGTTCTTTCTATACATAGAAGTTGTTTTCTGTTCTTCTAGCTTATGTTAAGACTAAGAGGTTACTTTAATAAAGTGCTGACCCTTTAACACTTTTAGGATCTTGAGACTGCAAACTCTCAGATGTCTGTGGAAATGTGATTTTCTTCCCTTCCAAACATCTGCTCTATATACCCCATTACCATGGGCTTGCAGATTAGCTCTAATATTAGCCAGAGTGCACCATGATGTGTTACTATCAATAAGACACAGTAATTCAAAATCAAGGACTTGTGTAAGACTTGTTTTGGATGTCCAGTAACCAAAGACGGGTCCTCTCACTCACTCAGGTCTGGAACTGTAACTCTTGACCATGGAAGTGTTTTCTCTTTGTGTAAAATTGGGAAATGAAGAGAGATCCCAGTCTCACTTGCAAACCAATTAGCAAAGGACTTACCAGCATAGTTGGTGTGTATGCAGTGCTGGGATACTTGGTGTATCTGCAGTGCTGGGATACTTGGTGTGTCTTCAGTGCTGGGATACTTGGTGTGTCTGCAGTGCTGGGATACTTGGTGTGTCT
>NC_034591.1:42993363-43001743 GCF_900095145.1 Mus pahari
CAGTGCTGGGATACTTGGTGTGTCTGCAGTGCTGGGTTGTCTGAGCATGAGGATGGGGGACCTGTGGGTCTGAAGGACATTCATAGGATCTAATGATTTGGGCATGACAAATCACTTTTGTTTTCTTACCTAATTATCAACACTACTTTCAAGCACAATCTTTCTATAGGTGTGAAGGTGAAATTACACCAAGGAGCTTCCCAAGCTTCACTGGCTAATTCAATGTTAGTATTCAGGTCCACCCACCTAAGAGGAAGAGCAGATGGAGGCTAATTTTTTTTCAATCAACAAATTCTTAGTAACTGAAGCTTAAAAATTTTAGAAGGCCGGAATGCTGAACATCTGTTAATGTAAATAACTATTTCTAGTAAAATGTGTTTGACGTTTCCTTATTAGAAAAATCACTGGTAAAACCATAGACTGTGAACTACTGTGTTTAATCCCAGAAAAACTGTTCCTAGAAAAGAAAAGGAAAGTACAGGGTTAGCTGCTTAAAATAATTTGCCCCCTTATAAAATAAGTTAACAGATTGATGGCTTCCTTTACACAGTACATTTTCAAGTTAAAAGTCTTGAGGCTTTACAGATGAAAAGCTCCAAAGTTTTTCTTAAATTATCATATACATTATTATTAATGAGTACCCTTCATATAAATGCTTTCCCTTATATGTAGAGGGAAGGAAGAAATATTTTCAAGTATAAACATATACATATCTTATCATAAAAACAAGATATCAAACTACATAACTTTATACAATTGTAATTGCATTGTAATAGATTAAAATATAGCTGGAGATTACTGGACAGTTCCTCAAATCCCACACTTGGAAGACTGAAGCAGGATGGCAAATTTAAATCTAGCCAGCGCTGTGTGACAAATTTAAGGCCAGCTTTTATATTCGAGACCATAAATACAAATAAATAAACATGTATTAAATAAGTATGTTAATATATAATTTCTGAATATCTTTTTGCCAGAATTTATATACAATCTTTATGCCTATTATACAAAATTGCCCAAAACAAGATGACTGCATTGTTAAGAAGTATGGCTTTAGGGTAATTTATAAACTAAAATCCAAAAGAAATTAGTTTCTCTTTAGAGAATATAAGGAAAAAATGTATAATCAATTCAATTCTACAATAAATATATATAAAGTTGTTAATTGCAGTTTAGTTGGGTTATCCATAGTTGAATTTTGACTTTAGTTTAAATAAATAAAATAATTATAGTGGAAGAGACGCTAATTTCCACTGTTGCCCTTTCTAATGTGTTTATTTTATTCACTTAGATGATATTGGAGCAATTCCAATAAAGCATTTTCCAAAGCACGTGGCAGACTTACATGCAAGTAATGGGTTCACTGAAGAATTTGAGGTATGATTTAAGTATATCTGTTCTACTAATATCAAATGTAATAAATGTCAACAACTCAGCACAAAGCTATTTCATGATGTAAAGACACTGAAACCACTTTTGTTTCTAGGAAAAATATGATGTCCATTTCACAATTACATGTGTGCTTAGGAGTGTGTTTTGGTTGGGATATAACTTAGAGGCTTGGCTTTCTGTTTTAAACGTGAGCATGCACTAGTAAAAGAAACCAACATAAACGTAAATCCTCTCCCATTAGGTACATATTGGTTACATTCTTTTCTTAAAACCTAAATAAGTCATAGTGATTTCTTTCCTAAGTTACTTAAAGTATACTAAATTACTAATCCTGATGATTCTCAGAAAAAAAATGTATAAAGCCTACACCAACAGAAACTCAGAGAAGCATTTAGAAACTTTGGTTGCACAGGCAAAACTCACATGCAGTTTCCAAGAAGACATACATTTCTAAAATCATTGGAACTTTATAATCAATAAAATATTTTCTAATGACACTGTTAAGTGTTCTTAGAAGAGTGGAAAAATATACAGCAAGTGTGTCATGCCCACTGACCTGTCCTTTAACCATGCTTCTCAAAATAAGGAGTCACATGTGCCAGGTTAAATAATAAAGACCACACACACACACACACACACACACACACACACACACACACACACACACACACACACACTGAGTAGCCGTCTCTGAGGGTTATACAAGTGACTGGCCAGGGACGTCATAGTCAAGATTTATTCAACTCCAGAATTTATTATATGGGATCATAGAAAAATAACTGATACAATTAAACTTCATAGAAATGAAGTAACAACTGATAAATAGTAAAAGTGGTATCTCATATCCTCTCCATGAACATTAACATCAGTAAGCTGTGGTCAGCCTCTCCTACCCACCACCCAGTCAACCCAGCTAAGCACCACCACACTATATATTACCTTCTTCACTCCCTACCGCCTCAATATTCCCTAGAACTCTCTCTCTCTCCTTAAAGGTTTTAGAGCTCTGGCCCCGATCTCAGGATTTATTGTCCCTTCATCTACTCTCTGTGTTCCCAACCACTTCTTACACCCAACAACAACTTCCTAGGAGTCCTGTCAATCAAGAGATAGGTAGGGAAAGAACCAGCCACAGATTAGAAAGCTTTCAGAAGAATAGAAGTGAAATGTGCTATAGCATAACGAATCTCACATTTGCTTTCTTAGTGTTATTAGCTGGAGGTTCCTGAGAGTACAGTATTGCTACAGTGTTGGCTGTGCTGTTAACGACACTTCCGCCTGTTGGAAAGCATCAGGCTATCATCAAACAGGGCTATAATCCAACAAGGGGAAATGGGCAAAAGGTGGCGGTAACGTTCTGCATGCACACACACACAAGCAAATCCTAAGCCAAAAAGAAAGATTTATAGTTAAAATTGTCTCAAGAACAGTCACTGATTCACACCTATCAAGCAAATCCTGAAATTATTAAACGGTCGATACATAGGATTAAATCAATCTAATAGCCACATTTCTACTCAAATATTTCTCTTAATTCCATTGTTTTTTTTTTTTAACTAAGTCTGATTTAAGAAAACTTCTCATTAACTGAATAATTACCTTAATGACTAATAATGCTACACCTTTTAAGTGGTTCATATATTAGACTGTTTTTAGTCATTCAGAAAGTCTTGTGGTCAAAGAGGCCTTCAGAGCTCTAACAGGGAGGGGTTGGAGTACTTGCTGGAGGTTAGTTTCATAATTGGGTTTTACGGTGTCTGAAATTACAAGGCTTTGGTTTTATTATCTTGGTTCTAAATATTAATGAATCATAAACTGTTTAGATAGGAAACACTTCTAGACAAGCCTTTAATCCATTTTAATAGAAAGTTAGCCAAACTGTTTTTGCAACACTCATTAAACTTTTTTTTAATGATCCTATTAGTTAAATCTATACAAAGTAATGCTTTGTAAGTTTTATTTCAAAATGATGGTGTTCTTTAATCACAGATTAAGACTCTTTTAGGAGTAGGTGATGTTTTGAAAACCCTAAATCTGTTATAAACCACCTAACAGGAAGCTATTTATTCCATAAAATAACTCAAAAATGTATCACTAATTCGGAGTTTCAAATAGTGCTATTGAGGTCATTTCAAACTACCTTTGTATGTAAGCCAATCCAATTACTATGACAGAATGGGTCATGGACTATGTGGTTCTTATTAGCATTTTAAATATTCATCATTCTACATCCACATCCCCATTTAAACATGCTGGTTTTATTCATTTACATAATTAAGGTTCCAAATTATGTGGCATTTTGATTTGCGTGCAACTGTTTGAAACATTCTGTTGTGTTAGTATATGACAAATGTATTTATTGCATGATCATAGTTTTCCATTGTAAACCTAATATGAACACTTTCTTTTCTCATTTGTCGTGTGCTGTGGAATGTGATTTCTTTACTTTTTTGGCATTCATTTCCTCATTAGACACTGAAAGAGTTTTACCAGGTAAGGCATTATTTCACTGCATTTCCTCTTAGCCAAGAAGTAGTTGTAACATGTAAATATGTTATATATATATATATATATATATATATATATATATATATTCATTTTTTTGCTAGACCATTTTATTTGTTCTGTCTTCCTCATATTTAAAGGCACTTGTTTTGAAAGAATTTGTCTTAAAAGGCAATGCATGCCCTTTTTTTGCAGGAAGTGCAGAGCTGTACTGTGGACTTAGGTATCACAGCAGACAGCTCCAATCACCCAGACAACAAGCACAAGAACAGATACGTCAATATCGTAGCCTGTAAGTATGTTCTTAACTCAGCGGACTGCAGCCGCATCATTGCTGTCCTGTCAACTGGGGTCCTTGTGCTGTCTGCCAATGGATTCAGTGGGGTTGTCTCAAGGCCTGTGTGATCAGGGAGACTCTTCTCCCTGCTAACACCAGCATCACAGTAGGGTCACTTCTGCACATGCTATCATCAGTGCCATTGGTTTCTTTTATACAGAAGGATCCTTCCTTCAGGCCTCATAGTCTGTATTTCTCTACTGTGGTTTCAGCCATTGTTTATAGTTCACAGTCCAACTTCTACTGAGTATCTGCTTATTCTTCATGAATTTATTGCCCAGCTAAGATTCTCTGGGCTTCTTCTTTCTACTCCTACCTGTGCTTGCTTCCAGCCTTTCTTGGGATTCTTCTTTCTGGGGCTTTTGGACTGGATCTGTTGAAGAGCCTCTTTGCATCCCCCACTCCCCCCCCCCCACACACATACACATTTTCTTAGCTGCGTTCTTCTTCATCCTTGTGCAGCGCTGGAGCGTCCATCATTTATGCAGTTTGTTGTCTATCTTCCTTCTATTGCAGTCTTTCTTGACTAGAATAGGATAGGATAGGATAGGATAGGATAGGATAGGATAGGATAGAATAGAATAGAATAGAATAGAATAGAATAGAATAGAATAGAATAGAATAGAATAGAATAGAATAGAAAGCAGAAACTATCAGATCAAATTCGAACAAGATGAAACAACAGAAGGGAAAAAGCCCAAGAGAAGCCACAAGAATCAGAGACCCACTTACCCCCACACTCAGGAGTCTCATTAGAAACACTAAACTGGAAGCAATGATATACATACCGAGGCTGTATCAGTCTTGTGAGTCCACGAGTTTTGCTCAGTTGATTTAGACAACTTATTCACCTAGCATCCTCTATCCCCTCTGGTTCTTACATTCTTTCTGCCTTCTCTTTCGTGGGGTTTTCTGAGCTCTGAGGGAAGGGATTTGATGAGGACATCTCATTTAAAGCTGAGTGCTCTAAAGTGTCTGTCTCTGTCTCTGTCTCTGTCTCTCTGTCTCTGTCTCTGTCTCTCTCTGTCTCTCTCTGTCTCTGTCTCTGTCTCTGTCTCTCTCTCTCTGTCTCTCTCTCTCTCNGTGTGTGTGTGTGTGTGTGTGTGTGTGTGTGTGTGTGTGTGTGTGTGTAGTGTGTAGTGTGTGGGCTATAGGTGTCTCTGTATTTGTCCCTGCCCGCAGCAGGAGGAAGCTTCTCTAATGCTGCCTGAATGGGGCACTAATCTATGAATATAGCAGTATGTCATTAGGAGCCATTTTATTACTACTTTTTTTTTAAAAAGATCGATAGAATTTGGTTTTGCTCTAGGTCTCTGAGCTCTCTAGCATCTGGCTCTTGGTCATCTCAGCAGTGTTTGGTATGGGTTCCATCTCACGGATTCGCCTTAGGTCAAATCAGACATTGGTTGGTTACTCCCACAAGCCTTGTGCCACCATTGCCCTAATATATTTTGCAAGCAGGACAACATTGTAGGTCAAAGGCTTTGAGGCTGGGTTGGTGTGTATGGTTTGTTTTTGGTAGCCTGCAGATTATGCCCTCAATATCTTGAAATCTGACTTCATGTTCCTTCCTCCCTCCCTCTGAGAAAAAAAAGAAAGGCAAACTCTTCTATCCTTTCTTCTGTGATCATTGAGTGGCTTCTTAACAAATGCATTACCAGAAGGTCGCTTGAATTCTGGTTCTAGTCCAGCTGTGGGAGCATACAGAGCTGCATCTTCCTCCCTTTAATGATTGTCTTCTCTCCAGCCGTCTGCATTGATGCTGCCCTCCTTGCCATTTGGTTCACATCAGCATTTACTATTTAGCAGATGCTTCTATAGACGGCAGATTTGTTTCTTCACCTGAGCCATTTATCCCAGTTATGTTAAGCGGCGGAGTTTTCGTTAGCATTGTAAATACTACTTTTTTACTTTCCTGCTGAAAACAACCTGGAAAAATAGGTATGAACTATTTTAGAAGTGAAATAAGACATCCAGACCCCGTCTGTACTCCTGTAGCCTGCTACTGTTGGATGGATGAATGGACCTGCTGTCCTTTGGTCAGCATCTACATCCTTATCCTTGTTTGTAACCCTTCACAGATACCCCGAAGGCTCCTTCTGCTTCCTTCACGGCTTCCTCTTCCACCTTGCTGATCAGAGGGCGTCTGCTGCGTCCTTCCACAGCTTTGTTATGCTCCCACCACACTTGTCTCATCTGGAACTCCACTGTTCCCAGTCCACACTGTGCTTCTCTCTCTTCTGACTTGTACCTCACTTCCTGGATAGCTTAGTCTCACTGCATTAGAAACTTCCTTAAATTGGAGATCATTGCCCATCTGTCTTTGTTATCTTTGTCAAGTCAATGTGCCCCAATAAAGTAGGTTATTTTTGTTGTTTAATTTTATGATAAAATTATGATATAAATGTAGAAGACCTTCATTATGAAGAGCAATCTGTACTTTAGTGAAATATATTCTCTTTTTGTTCCAGATGATCATAGCAGGGTTAAGCTCACACAACTTGCTGAAAAAGATGGAAAGCTGACTGATTACATCAATGCCAATTATGTTGATGTAAGCATTTTTATGGGAAGTTTGTAAAGCCCTGTATGTGTTATGCCATAAGGATGTCTATATACCATTGTATAATAAATACTATCTGACATATAATGAAAATGCAAACAATGAATAAACTGTAGGAGATCCTGTGACTACAGGACTTTGGATTAAATAATACTGTTCTTATTTTATAAGAGAGAGAGGGAATTCAGGTTAAAATGTATGTTCTGGATAGACTATGGATATTCTAATAGACTGATACCTCCACAAATGAGAGGGTATCGGCCCAGTACTTAATTAAATTTTCCTGGCAGTGTTATATATAGCACAGAAAATAAATAAATCTAAACTGAAATTTTCCCATGGTAGTACTGAACAAAATGCAAATGATATTATAAAGCCAGTATTGAGCCTCTATTGTTTTAGATGACTTCATGACATCAGCTTTGTTGCATTCTTTAGAACTGTAGAATATGTACAATTTAATTTCCCCGATGTGATTGACTGACTGTCAGCAGAATTCTGTCATTTCCCTGGTTCCTGGTCTAACAGTCAGCGTTTGAGTTAATTCTACCTTCCACACTGAGTTCAGAGAAGTGAGTTCCCACCAATAGAATGTTCATTATGAGAGCCTCCACTTCCTGTTCCCAGAGGGAGCCATTTGTGTGCCAAAAGAATGTAGACTTGGGAGGTACAAACACTTCAAATTCCATCTCTGCCACTGGCTAGTGATAATATTAGGTAGTCATTTAACTCCTCAGCACTAGGTGGAGAATGATGCTTTCATTTTGTAGAGATGATGGGTTAGAACAGTGTTTGCAAAGTGTAAGCCCAGCACTGTTTGCTCCTTAAGAGAACAGCTGGTAATGGTTAGTCAGGCTCGGTGTCCCCAAGGAAAGGAAAGAGCCCATAATTCTAACACTTTCTTAACTCTAGACAACTGAGCTTCATTGACTGAAAAACGTTTCAAAATAACACAATTAAGGACAAGACTTGAAGTACAGTAAATAAATACTTTTGGGCCAAATGCATCTGGAGCAAGATGCAAGCCTGTGGTCATCTCAAAGATAACTCAGTATTTTATACAAAAGTTAAAGTCGAAGGCAAATTGCTGTCTTCACAGTGCTATCGTTCTACTGTTATGCAAGTTCTTTGGGCAATTTTCTGATATTGAAAAGTGGGTGCTGATGTTAAAGTCCAGTTTTAAATAAGCATGTGATTCAGGTACCAAGACACACTTGTGACTTCTTTCTTCAGGGTTACAACAAGCCAAAGGCTTACATTGCTGCCCAGGGTCCACTGAAGTCCACAGCAGAAGACTTCTGGAGAATGATCTGGGAGCATAATGTGGAAGTCATCGTCATGATCACAAACCTCGTGGAGAAAGGAAGAGTACGTAGTCATCAGTCAGGACATGTCTGATATCAGCTAGGGCTGTTTTTAATTAGCTCATTTTGTTTTGTTTCATTTTCTGAGACAGGGTCTCATGTAACCTACACTTACTGTAAACTCTCTACAATGTTGATTTTGATTTTCTAATCACACTGCCTCTGCCTCTGCCTCTGCCTCTGCCTCTGCCTCTGCCTCTGCCTCTGCCTCTGCCTCTG
>NC_034591.1:43001853-43004816 GCF_900095145.1 Mus pahari
CTCTGCCTCTGCCTCTGCCTCTGCCTCTGCCTCCCAAGTGCTGGAATGACAGAGCAGTGCAAGTATTTTCAGCTACTTCTAATCTCCGATACAATCAATATTAGAAAACAGAATGAGTTAGGAAAGGCAATCAACATTCTTTCTAATTATTTACACCTTAGGTTATATGTATGGATGTCTTGCCTGTGAGTATAAGTATGCACCAGATGCATCTACTGTGGAATTCAGAAGAGGGCACTGGATCCCCAGATACTGGAGTTACAGTTTGTGAGTTGCTGTGTGGTTGCTAGGAATTTGAACCTATGAAAAAGCAACAATTGCTCTTTACCACTGAGCCAGCTTTCCGTCCCCATAGTATTCATCCTAGTATGCATCATGACAACTCAAAGGAAACTGTTGACATTATCAATCAAAATGCTCCACTACTAGGAATCAAGCTGTCTGCTTCCTCAATGCATTCTTCACAGTGTAAAACAGAGTGAATTGAATTTCAGTGAACAACAATGAGGAGCAAAGTAGGTTTCAATGCACGGAACCTCGAATTGAATGCAGAGCTCCCTGCTTCACTTTCCTTGTTTGAAGGGAGGAAAACGGGACTTGATCATCTGAGGTTTTTTTTCAGACCTTCGATCTCTGCCATCTACAACTAATTTATCATCACCTAGAAAAAATGAGACACTAATTGTTAAAAAGTTTAGGCTGGAGCTAGAGAAATGTTTCAGCTGTTATAAGTGCTGGCTGCTCTTGCAGAGGACCCAAGTTTCAGTTCCAGAGCCTACATGGCAGCTCACAACCATCTTTAGTCCCGAGGAATCCAGTGCCATTTTCTGGCTTCTGTGGGTACCAGGTACACAAGAGATGCATAGAGATATATATGAAAAATAATCATACACAGAATATAACATACAATAATAATGGTCTGTTCATGTCACTGTCCCAAACCTTTACTTATTTCAAGAGTGGCATGCACATTGGATGTTGGAAACATGAATACGACATACTTATTTTTCCTTTTGCAGAGAAAATGTGACCAGTACTGGCCTACTGATGGTAGTGAGGAATATGGGAGCTTCCTAGTCAACCAAAAGAGTGTTCAGGTGCTTGCATATTATACTGTGAGGAATTTCACCCTCAGAAACACAAAGTTAAAGAAGGTAAGTGTTTTATGGTTTCTCTTGCTGGGATAAAACACCAGAACCAGAAGCAGCTTGCTGAAGAAAGGGTTTATTTCCATTTACAATTCTGTGCGACAGTCTACTGTTGAGGGAAAACAGCAGAGGCTCTGGGCAGGAGCCTAAAGCTGAGGCCATGGAGGAAAGCTGTATGTTCACTTGTTCCATGACCTCCTCAGACTGCTTTCTGACAGCACACCCTGGACCACCAGCCCAGTGGTGGGACTGCCCAAAATCAGCTGGGTCCGCCATCAATCATCATTAAGGAATATACCAGAGTCCTTACCCATAAACCAATCTGCTCCAGTATTTACTCAAGTGATGTTCCCTCTTCCAGAATGACTTTGTGTCAAATTAGCATAAAAATTATTCAATAAGTTGTAACTAACGGGAATATAGCACCAGTAGTGAACTGATAAGAAAAATGGAATATAATTTCACAGTGAAATACTATTGGGCCCTAATTAATAATGATATCTGTCATTTTGGACAATTTGGATGATCCTTGAAGACAATATGTTAAGTGATATAAACCAGAAGTAGGAAGGGAAATGTGGCTTGATGTTATTTATATGTGGATTCCAGGAAGTTAGACTCCTAGAAATAGAGAGGAGAATGGTAGTTACCAAAGTGAGAAAAGAGAACCATAGTGGTGTTGACCAAAAAGGGTGCAATAAGAGATCAGTAAAGAGGGCTATTGTATAATATGGTGGTTATCATTTAAAGAATGTATTACAGACTGAAAATATTCTTAGGGTAGATTTAAGTGTTCTCACCGAAAAGTGTGTGTGAGATAATGCATATGGTAATCAGCTTAATTAGTGACCCACAAGGTTTCCAAAGCTAAAAGATGTTTATAATATATATACATTGTAGTTCCTATCTGCCCAATCGAATAATTTCAAAAGTAAAATAAATGATAGATTATCATCTGGTGATCATCATTTGATATTCTCAATCTTTACCTAAATATGTGTGTGATTTTCCTTGTTGGCTTTTTGTTACTGTGACAAAACGTTGACCAAAATCGGTTTGGAAAGGAAAGGGGAAAGTTTGCTTACTCTTTGTCATCAAGGGACACCAGAGCAGGAACTGAAGCAGAGAGCACAGAGGAATACTGCTTGCCTGTTTACTCCCCTTTGCTTGCTCAGCCACATTTCTTATACAGCCTAGGGCCACCTACCCATGGATGTCTACAATAGACTAGACCTCCTACATTAATTATCAGTTAGAAAATGCCCCCAGAGACATGTCCACAGGCCAGTCAGGAAGAGGCAATTCCTAAGGTGGGGTTCTCTCTTCCTAGTTGTGTCAAAATTGACAACCAAGATTAACCGACATGGTGAAAAAAGCAAATTTAGAGTTAAATCTGGATAGTTAGAGGTACAGAGAACTCTTAACACAATGACGTCTTAAATCATCCCAGTGATTTCTTCCTTGTGGCTGAGCATCACCTATACCTTTAGAACCAAAAAGTCATGGTACAGTAGACTTATAAATGACAAATAATTCCTGACCCATAAAGACACTTCCATAATCCCATTACCCACCTAAAATGAATAGGAATTAAAAATCAGTGAGGTTGGCCAGGCGTGGTGGCACACACCTTTAATCCCAGCACATGGGAGACAGAGGCAGGTGGATTTCTGAGTTCGAGGCCAGCCTAGTCTACAAAGTGAGCTCCAGGACAGCTAGGGCTATACAGAGAAACCTTGTCAAAAAAAAAAGAAAGAAAGAAAGAAAGAAAGAAAGAAAGAAAGAAAGAAAGAAAGAAAGAAAGAAAGAAAAGAA
>NC_034591.1:43004996-43031893 GCF_900095145.1 Mus pahari
AAAGAAAGAAAGAAAAGAAAGAAAAGAAAAGAAAAGAAAAGAAAAGAAAAGAAAAGAAAAGAAAAGAAAAGAAAAGAAAAGAAAAGAAAAGAAAAGATCAGTGAGGCAAATATACCCAGAGAAACAATGTGTCCCTTGAGATTTTCACAAGAAATAGAACTATGAATAATGGATAGATAGATAGATAGATAGATAGATAGATAGATAGATAGATAGATAGAGATAGATATGGATAAAGGTGAATGAGTGGTTTGATAATACATACATACATACATACATACATACATACATACACACACATAGAAATGATGGTAGTAGTGGTGGTGATGGTGGTAGTAGTGGTGATGGTGGTAATGTTGATGGTAGTGGTGATGGTGGTAATGTTGATGGTAGTGGTGATGGTGGTAATGTTGATGGTAGTGGTGGTGATGGTGATGGTGATGGTGATGGTGGTAATGTTGNTGGTGATGGTGGTAATGTTGATGGTAGTGGTGGTGATGGTGATGGTGATGGTGATGGTGGTAATGTTGATGGTAGTGGTGGTGATGGTGATGGTGATGGTGATGGTGGTAATGTTGATGGTAGTGGTGGCGATGACTGTGGTGGTGGTGGTACTGATGGCTGAATTGATAGAGATGGGTGAGTGAGTGGAAGGACATTAATGGCTGAGTATGGTTTGTAAGATGGAATTTTGGGTTTGGATTGACTCATGTAATTTTGGAAATGACTAAGTGTGAAGTCTATGGATGTGAGTAGAAATTCAGGTAAGGGTTGTCCGGGTGAGAGTTCAAATCATCAAGACTTCAGCTAACTTTCCAGTTGGGTTTCTGTGCTAAAGTTTTGACAAGCACCTCTTCTTCAGGAAACTCAAGTCTTGGCTTTCAAAGCCTCAGCTTATTGGGTCAATCTCACATCGAGGAATCACATAGTTGCTTTACCCAATCTACAAATTTAAATTTTAACCACATCTAATAAAATCAGAAACCACAGTAAAATCAAAGACTTCCACAAAACTGATGACAACTGCCTAGCTAAAAGGGCATAAAAGTTGACTGTCATAAATAACATAAACGTACGTGTGTATGAACATATATTCTTACTAAAATAAAACCCAAATATGTAAGGTAAAATGTAGGATAATTAGCTTAATTTAGCCATGTCACAATATATCCATGCTTCAATATATGTATATATGCTGGACAACATAACTATGCATAATTCTTATTTGCTGCTATCAGCTGTCTGAACTCTTCCAGGGCTCTCAGAAAGGAAGATCCAGTGGGCGCCTAGTCACACAGTATCATTACACCCAGTGGCCTGACATGGGTGTTCCCGAGTACTCCCTGCCCGTGCTGGCCTTTGTGAGAAAGGCTGCCCAGGCCAAGCGCCACGCAGTCGGGCCAGTTGTTGTCCACTGCAGGTGAGTCTCAGAGCTGTTCTCCCAAACCCACAGAACTTCTTAGGCTGACACGTGAGGATTCAAGGAACAACTTGTACCAAACTAGAAATGACTGTACGCAACAGGAGAAGTGAAATTATATCCCCATCTGCATAAGTATTGATCAGTAGGAGCAAGTGTAGTAGATTTGCTATTGGAAGGCTAAAGATCTCAGAGCAGCAGGTATTGAATTGTTTAATTGGATTTCAACTTATTAACGGTGAGATAGACACAGCACTGTTTTGTTCTTAAACATCTATGTGCAGCACACAACACCATAGAATAAGACTTTCAATGCTTAAAATATTGTCCCTGGTCTGACTTAACCTGTTATACAGTTATCATGCCAAGTTTATACCGAAGGCAAGGCACTCAGACTTGGAGAAATTTAGCAAGATAACCTGACTTTTTAAAAATACTTTTACCCTCAAATCCCTGTCTTGTTTTTCCAACTTCTTGAAAGTCACGTTGACTCTGTTAGGCAATCCATTGCTGCCCAGGAACTAGAACTTTTAAGAAGATACTGATAAAGAGAAATGACACCATTAAGAGAGGTGGGGGCAGTTTGTAGGAGCTATGCCACTCTTATGGTTTGTAGTTAAAGCGATAGAAGTTACTACTGACCAAGTGTGGCCAGCGTCCTGACTGCAAAGATAGCTTTCATTTCTCTACTCAGTGCTGTGCTGAGGCACTGCCTGTGGTTTCGCAGAAGTAGCTGTCTGCCTTGGGCACGCAGCTAGCTCCTCGGACACATTCTAATCACCTACTTGGACTTTTTCTCGGATAAAGTTGGACAGGTTGATCTGGGGAGTGTTGTTTTTGTTTTTTGTTTTTTTTTTTTTTTTTGGGGGGGTTGAGTTTTTTGTTTTTTGTTTTTTGTTTTGTTTTGTTTTTGTTTTTTTCAATCTGGTAGCTTCTTGACAAACTGAAGAAAACTAAAGAATGTGGAAAACAAGCTTCTGAAGGTCAGGGACTGTCTCCCAGAGAAGGGACAAGGACCTGGCTATTGTGCAGAGCGGTGCTAATTCTCTCTATAGTACTTGCGGGGACAATTGAGAAGGCCCGCCTGAGGTCTGTCCCTCAGACTGAGGCTTTGAAGAAGGTAGGTGATAGTGGGACAGGACTTTGTGCTTTAGTCCTTGTGGTCTCACTGAAACGAAACTTTCAGCTGAAAGCCCCACTGGATTCTTTTCTCTCATTAGTGTCAAAACCTTTGCAAACATGCCTACCTTGAACATTCCAGAGACCTCTGTCTTTCAGAATTTGCTGAAGCTGACGCTTCCACTTTCCTCAGACTAAACATCTGCTTTACTTACTGTGTACCGTAGAGCTGACAATCACCAATAACTGTGGGAACTAGTTTTAAAACACCCCATGGAAGTAGTTAGGATGCCCTGCGAAGCAGAAACAAACCCCAAAGGAAACTTTGTTTAAGCACTATGCTGAGCTGCCACACTGTTTATAATTTTAGATTGCTAAGTTTGTGTAGGACTTACTGGCTTGGGGAAGGAAGCTGCTTTTATCAACATGACAATGAAATAATGACCTACTTTTACACTCCTGTGCTTGACATTGAAGTATTCCTTTCTGTCTGTTCAGTGCCGGCGTGGGGAGAACAGGGACATACATTGTACTAGACAGTATGCTGCAACAGATTCAACACGAAGGGACCGTCAACATATTTGGCTTCTTAAAACACATTCGTTCTCAAAGGAATTATTTGGTGCAAACAGAGGTATTGTTTTTTTTAAAAAATATATCTTTATTCATCTAAGGTATGGGAGTGTCACTGAAACCTAGGTATGTTATTCTCTGAGGGTAGCCATAAAGACTGACTACTTCTAAGAAGGGTAAAAATGACAGAAATGCATTTGCTATGGTCTGAGGTCTGAAATCCAAGGTCTGAAGTCCATCAGTGAAGTGGCCCTTCAAAAGCTTGAAGAAGTGATTGCTTTCTTGCCTTGTTTTGGATTCTCGTGGCTACATATATCCTTAATCCTAGAAGCATTGGTCTAACCTCTCCCTCTGTCTTCTTATGGCTATCTTCCTTCTGTGTCTAAATTTCCCTCTACTAAGATGAATGCCAGCCACTGCTCTCTGACAGTTGAATTGAAAAAAAAAAAAAAGTATCATGTCTGTAGCGCCCCTATTTATAAGACCTTATTTAGAGATATTCCTTTGTTGAGCTGCAACTTATGTTTTAGGAGAATGCAATTCAACCTATAACATTAAATTGCAAAGAAATCACAGATAGGACAGCAAAATTCTGCCCATGTAGGTACAAAAAATGAGGACTATCTTCCATATGGCATTAATTATGGTAAAGATCCAGAAGCAATAGAACACTCAACATGTGAGCAAACACCTAAAGCTACTCAACACAGAGTTAATGGATTCAGTTTCTTCTATTTAAAATACATGACCATATACAAGGCGGGACAGAGTTTACAAATCTGTTTTATTCTCTCCTGCTTTCTAATAAAAGTGAGGATAGATTAACAGCTATGACATGACCCCTTAGAATGACCAGAAATATGTGACTAGTCTGAAACAAAAAACGAACCAAAACCATTTTCCATCACTGAAATAACTTTCTGTGAGACAGAACCAGAGAAAAGTCCCATTAGTGAAATATAAGAAAATCATTAGACACAAACTAGACAAGCCTGAACCCAACTGTTCTAGTGTGTTCTCTGTTGCCACAACAAGACACTGACTGGAACCATTTTAGGGAGGAAAGGTTTTGTTTTAGTTTACAAATTACAACAGGACAGGAAACTGAAGCAGAGACTCTGGAAGAATGCTGGCTTTCTCATCCCGTGGTTTCCTCAGTTACCTTTCTTATACAGCCAAGACCCACCTTCCCAGCGATTGTTTCACCCACAATGGGGTAGGGTGGACCCTCCCACATCCATTTACAATCAAGAAAATGCTCCCCAACATACACACACATTCTCTCTCATAGAGGCTAATCTGAGGGACACAATTCCTTGATTGAGATTATTCTCTTCCCAGCAATGTCCAGTTAGTATTGTGATGATGATGTACCTGACCAGGAAACCACTCTGCTCCCATGTGGCAGGCTAATAGGAGAATATTAGAGGATTGAAGAGGTGAATGCTTTCTTGCCTTGTTTTGGATTCTCGTGGCTACATATATCCTTAATCCTAGAAGCATTGGTCTAACCTCTCCCTCTGTCTTCTTATGGCTATCCTCCTTCTGTGTCTAAATTTCCCTCTACTAAGATGAATGCCAGCCACTGCTCTCTGACAGTTGAATTGAACTAGAGCAAGTCCACCAGAAGCCCTGGACTGTAGGGAATGCTCCTCATAGGAAAGTGAGCTCAAGACATACGGAAGGCAGAGGGTTTGGCTTTGCCCTTCCAAGTCGTCTGTCCTACATCCACTCCACCGAGACCAGTGAGGGACAAACAGAGGAGGAATGAGAAGAGTGCGTTTCTGCCTGGGCCACCTCCTCCCCTGTCCACCTTCCTACCAGGCCTCACTGACAATCTTTGGCAGGGCCGCTCACAACTATTTTGTTGAACTCTAGCTTTCTGCCCAAACAGAAGTTTCTACATTTGTACCAAGATGTCTGTGAGAAAATGTAAAGCAGTGCTTATCTCGTGGCTGTTTTCTCAGGAGCAGTATGTCTTCATTCATGATACCCTGGTCGAGGCCATACTCAGCAAGGAAACAGAGGTGCCCGACAGTCACATTCACTCCTATGTTAATACACTCCTCATACCCGGACCAACAGGCAAGACAAAACTAGAGAAACAATTCCAGGTGAGTTTGCTTGCTCAAATGCCTCTGGGATGTCACCACAGAACTGAACCGTCACTGTAGCTCCTCATTTGACTCGACAAGGCCAAGTAGAGGAGCTGGGAGTGTTGCTAGAATAATGGCTTTGTGTTTGAACCACCCTTGTTCATTACAATAGGTTACAGCACCACACGGTAGATTTTAAAGAGATGCTTAATTCTGAGTACCAAGAGGAAAAGTCGTCAGAAACCCTAGATTAACTTTGACAAATGCAGACACGGCCCAGGAAAGAAGGACATGGAGAATAACAGAATGAACAGACAGAACTCACAATACAAACTGGATAAGTGCTCTTTTTGCTTTGAAAAAAACCAGACCACTTCAGCACAAGTGTAGTGGCTCAGACTGTTCCTGCTACTCTTTGAAACAGCCTCTGTCTCACTTGAAACCCTCGGACTAAAGTAGGCCACCTACTTACAATAGCTTCCTCAACCCTAGTTTCTCCCACTCACCTGTCTTGAGATAGAAAACCAGAGTGTTTGTGGAGGGGAGACGTGATTTTCTCCAAACTTCCAAAACACAAGCTTCCTGACTTTCAGAAGTTACTTTGCAAAGACTTCAGAAAGTGGGTGTTAGCAAACCTGCCTCTCATCGCAGAGAAAGTACAGAACGAGGGCTATGATTTCTCTGCACACGATCCCATACTATCCTCAAACTTCTGAGGGTTTCAGGAGAAACAGGGCTAAGGAAAGAATATCTAAGAAGTTAAAAGATCCTGGGGCAAGGCTAAGAAGCATTAATCCTTTTCTCAATGCTATTTGCCTAACCTACAGCAGAGTATGCTAACTACCATCAGTCCCCTGCCTCTGACCTTGGAACTGCCTTCTGTGCTCTGGGAACACAAAAGGAAGATTGGGGTGTCTTCTAATCATAGAACTTGTTTGCAGAAAGATATGAGGCCTTGTTCATCAGGACTATGCAGATCCCTAGGCTTTGGAGAAAGTATGCAGACCAGGTTCTTTAAAAAAAGAAAAAGTAAATCATGAAAATGAAGTTTGACGGATACCCTTTTACAGAAATGAAAAGCCATCCTGGCAACCCAACTTTACATTTATATCCCCTGTTGTCACTAGAGCTCTCATTTATGTAGGACTCACCCGCTACACGGTTACCTAAGAATATTGGTATGGCTTACGCTGAATATGGAATTAAATAGAAATACACAAATATTGAATTAAAAAGAGAGATTTTTTGACCTTTTTATTCCCATTCACAATTCAAATAGGAAATGCAGATGTAAAGGCATACTGTATTATTTTTATATTTTTAAAAGCAATATTCATTCAAGTCCCGAGAAAGAAAATTTTCCTTGAAACAAATTGCATGCCTTTTCCATAAGATTGATCAAATACCTATTAGTTGCCAGGCTTTGAGGTTTAATGCCGACCTGTAATCTTAGGGGCTAGGTTATGGCTCAGTTGGTAAAGTGCTTACTGCATGAACATGAGAGGATGCATTTAGATCCCTAGGCCCATGGAAAAAAGCTTCACACAGTGGTGTAGTGCCTGTAATCCCAGGCCTGTAGAAGAAGGTGCAGGCGCACCTCTGGGGCTTGCTGTCTCAATCAGTCTAACTGAACTGGCAAGTTCCTGGTTCAGATAGAGAATTCATGTCCAAAGAAATAATTGGAGAAAAACTAAGGATACCTGATGTCAACCTCCAACCTCTATATGAACACACACACACACACACACACAAACAATATAAACATGCATTTTAAAAAACAAACAATAAAGGAGGAGCTAGAGAGATGGTTCATCAGTTAGGAGATTTGAACTGCTCTAACAGTGGACCCATGTTCAGTTCCCAGCACCAACGTTGGACAGGTCATAACTGCCTGTGACTCTAGCTTTAGAGAATCTAGTACCCTCTTCTGAAATCCTCAGATAACTGAACTCACATGTGCACATACCCCACACACAGACACAGAAAATGTGTACACACAAATTAAATTATATAATATATATCATATATATTAAAAGAGATCTTAATTAAAAGAACACACTCAACTCCCACTCTCAAGGTGCTTGCAGCCTAGTGAAAGATACAGATAAGAAAGTAGGCAAAAACAAAACTGTGGAAAGCACCACAGTGGAAGAAAAGGATGCTACAGGTGCACAGGTAAAGGTACAACTTAGGGAAGAATGTGTGCATCCATAAGAGGACTTGGTGTTTAGCTTATAGGACATTACATTTTGAAAGGAAAAGAGACAAATATAACTGCTCAGATTCTGTTAACCAGGAGAGGATGATGTCATTTCCTGTGACAGAGAATTCGAGAGAGAAGGTGCATATTTGCAGGATGTGATAGAGGACAAGATGGTCAGATCACTCCTACGTCTACAGAACTCTGAAGTACTAGAAACAGACTAGCAAGACTTTCATTATTAAATGGAATGACTGAGGTACAGGGTTCTACAAATAAAAAGTTTATTTGGGATTGTGATTCTGTGAATACATAGTCAAAGAGCCACATATGGTGATGGCCTTCTTACTGAATGGAAGTCTTAGGTCCTGCAGAGCATCAACTGGATATGTAACAAGTAAGTGTGTGTGTGTGTGTGTGTGTGTGTGTGTGTGTGTGTGTGTGTGTATTTTGCGTGTGTGTAAAACTCTGTACCTCTTTTATAGCTACTAAGATTCATTCATAAGAGCTCTAGCCTAAAGACTTAATATAATCCTGGTTACCTCCCCAAATCTGCCCCTCTATACACCATAGGTGACCTCAGCTTTCACACTTTCAATACCTCTCAGTAGAGACTAAATTTGAACACATGAAGCTCTGAGAAACACATTCAAATCATAGACAAACCATAACAAAAGGTGCTCCAGTTAATGTGTGTAGTAGGTAACTCACTATTGCATCTAAATGGTAATAGATCAGGCATGGAGAAAGAGTCTGGCCAGCTTGGAGATGATTACTTGAAGCCTTGGAACTGGATAAGATGGTCACTAAGATAAGATTAGGTGTTTAAGAAGGCTTGGGAGAAAGGATGGAGATACAGCTCTCCCAGTGGTAGAACTCTTACCTAGCACATACAGTGTCCTAGGCTCAAAGCCAACTGGAAAGAGAGAAAGAAAGAAAGAAAGAAAGAAAGAAAGAAAGAAAGAAAGAAAGAAAGAAAGAAAGAAAGAAAGAAAGAAAGAAAGAAAGAAAGAAAAAGCAGGGAAGAGTGAAGATAAGAGGGTAAATGGAAGGCATGAGAGTGAGAGATAGTGAGAAATAAAATAATCTAAAGAAAGTATGGTTTCAAGAGGAGAAAAATGAATAGAAACGGCAAACACTAATAACACTTGTGGGAAAGTCAGTAGAGCTCTGTCCTGGGCACTGGGCACTGATGACCTTTGAAATGGTTATTACATTGAAGACACAATTGAGTTAGAAACCAATGAAAAGGCCACAGCAACAAGCAAGCTGGGGGGGGGGGGGGGGCTGGAGAGATGACTCAGCAGTTAAGACTGAGTTCAATTCCCAGCAACCACATGGTGGTGCACAACCATCTGTAATGAGATATGATGCTCTCTTCTGGTGTGTCTGAAGACATCGACAGTGTACTTACATACATAAAATGAATAAATAGATTTTTTAAAAAGAAGCAAGCTCAGAGGAACAAGAAGGCCGTTAGAGGAGGATAGGATTAGAGAAAAATATATTGACATTAGGGCTCCTGAACACATGTGGCATGCACACAGATAGACACACATATAAACACATAAACACTATATGTGTGTGTGTGTGTGTGTGTGTGTGTGTGTGTGTGTTTGTTTGTTTATATATGATGCTTGGCACAAAAGAAAATAATAAGGATAGCTATTAGGAAATAAGAGCTCAGAGAACAAGACATTTTATCTTGCTTATTTTGATTTGATTGTGGGTTTTGTTGTTGTTTTGTTTGTTGATTTTTCGAGACAGGGTTTCTCTGTTTAGTTCTGTCTGTCCTCATACTCTATTTGTAGGCCAAGTTAGCCTTGAATTCACAGAGATCAGCCTGCCTTTGCCTCCCAAGAGCTGAGATCAAAGGTGTGCAGTGCCACACCCAGCCTTGAGTGTGTTTTAGTAAGAGATAGATAAGCTTCCTTTAAAACTAGGAGAAGTAAGCAAATTCAAATTAGCAAAGTTCCTTAGTGTAAAGAGATAAGATTGGGAAAACAGGTAAAGGAATGGGCTCTAGAACCGGAAGACCTTAGTGGTTTGCAGAGAGTGTGTACTTAGAAATGAATGCACAACCTCCAAGATGTCCTTGATGCAGGAAGGTGTAAGTATTCACAAACACAATAGAGGCATTCGAAGGCTGATGCCTTACACCTGGGATCTCTGCCCTCAAGATCCTGAGGCATAAGGACTGCCACAAAGCTGACATCAGCCTGGATTAAGAGTGAGACCCTGTTTTATGAAACATGATCATAAAATAGAGATATTTTCTAAGTTTAAAAACAGACTGTAAGTGGGAACATAGAGAACATAGGCTTTGCCAGATCTTTAAGAAACAAAAATTTCCAAACCTTGGTAGAAAAAAAAAAAAAAAAAAACTCAGTGGAAAAACCAACCAGACTATTTTATTGAATACATAAATATTTGATACCAAGATAGTGTGTGCATAAAACACTTATTGAGCAGTATCAGTAAAATAGAATTTGGGGTTTCAGTGACTGAAAACCACCAGCATCCTGTAGCATCCTAGTTTATAGGATTCATTCCAAAAATCAAATAACTATTTAACACTCGTGAGAGTAAGTAGAAGAAATGTAAGGTGCACACCCACAGAGGAAGCCATCAAGGAAAGCCTGGAGGGGAAGCCATTTGGACACACTCACAGAGGAAACTGCCAGGAAGATCCTCTCAAGATCAAAGGGCTTGAAATAGCATCCAGGCTTCTGAGACTTCACTCAAAGGGGGCTTGCTTAAAAACAAAACAACAAAACAAAACAAAACAAAAAACCTGGGATCTAAAAGAGTTTGTTATGTTTACACCAAATGTCATTCCTTTGTTGAGGTGTGTCGGTGTGTGTTTGGGCATCTGGGTGAAGTGCATGAGATGACCTGCACATTTCCTTGCCTCTCTTGTCAGCTTCTGAGTCAGTCAAATATTCTTCAGAGTGACTACTCTACAGCCCTGAAGCAGTGTAACAGGGAGAAGAATAGGACATCCTCCATCATCCCTGGTAAGCCATACTGAATCTTGCAAAACCAACTCAGTTTTTAATTTCCATAACAAAACACTTCTATGTCTTAGTAATAATTATGTATTCTAATTATGCTATGTCTATTGTCATATTATTCTAATTATACCCAGTACTTGATTATTAAAAATAACTCAAATCCTTGAAGTCTTAAGAAAAATTGGAAAACTTAACTGTAACAATTAGTAGTATAACCATCAAAGGTATTCACTGAGAAATGCAATTGTACTTTGCATTTGGGATTTGTTGTTGGGGGTGGGGATGGCTCAGTGCAGTGAGCATGTTTGTTTACCTGCAATGTTCTGTGTTCCAGTGGAAAGATCAAGGGTGGGCATTTCATCCCTGAGTGGGGAAGGCACAGACTACATCAATGCATCCTATATTATGGTAAGTCAGAGACATCATGGGAGAATCTACAAGCCCATCTGTGTTACCAGAATTAATAGTAGAGTCTGCTCCTGGATGCTGCAACGGCACCTATCCAATACAGTCAGTCCAATACACTGTCTATGGCACACAGTCTTCAGTGGCCAGAGGAATAGCAGCATATCTATCTGGATGTTTTCATATGTGCTGGGACTGAAGAAACCTCAATAGAAAACCATAAGGAAATACGGGGTCCCAAATTCACCATTCAGAGATGATGAGTAGACATAAAATGTATTCGCCCAGGCACAGATCTGGGGCAGAGGTAGGGTAGAGGATTTCAATAGAGTCCAAATTTACTAACATTAGCATCCCAGGTTTCATTTGCACTATTGGATTTTTAAAGATGTAAAACCTTCCTTCTGCATTGAGGTTGTCTGATGGACAGATCTGTGCTTTGGTTACATTTGTGTGCCCTTTATTACCATCTTAGGATAGTCAGTCATACAGCTTGGTTTCAAACAAAAAGAGTCCTAATGTTCATTCCCAAACCACTGTTCTAGTCAGCCAGCAAAGAAATGACCTAAGATGTATGGTTACCACTGTCTAACACATACCACATTTCAAATAAACCCATTGTGGTTAGTGAAAGACCACACTGCAAGAGGAGAGTTTCAAATTCAGTAAATAGCATGTAAACCATTCCATCCAGTTATAACAGTTTCCAGGCTTCATAAGTACAATCAGAGAGGACCTTTCGTGTGATTCCTCTCATAGGGGAGGCAGCCAGGGGCGAGGACATGGAAGGTGACCTAGGGTGAAGAGATGTGAGATGCAGTACTTTGAATCCCAGGGCTTTTTGGACAATGAGGATTATAAACTCTGTCATGGATTTACACTCTGTTATCTAGTGCAAGAGACACTTTCAGAAGTGGTTTCGGTACATCGACTTCTAGAGGTCACACCCCTTAAGGTAAATGTATCCATAGCACTTAACTTCGTATACTCAGTTTAACCACCTTTAAAATGAGGATGATAGTTCTATCTCATAGATTCCTGAATAGGAAGAAAACTGTACCTAGCATACAGACATTGGCCAGTAAATGTTGGTTGTAATACATTATTCTTTCAGCATTCAGTCTAGAATTAAATATAGTACTTCAACATAAAACCACAGTTCTCTGTTTAGTCATATTTTGGGCTCTTCTCTCATGTCTTTGGTTTTGTAGGGTTATTACCAGAGCAATGAATTCATCATCACCCAGCATCCCCTGCTGCACACCATCAAAGACTTCTGGAGAATGATATGGGATCAGAATGCCCAGCTGGTGGTTATGATTCCAGATGGTCAAAACATGGTAGGTCATTATTTTCTTTTTGTTCTTTTCTTATAAGGAAAATAGATTACAAAACCTATCATTACAAAAAGTAATCTTTTCTTTTACAGTTAATAGACTCACTGGAGTCATGCTTTTCTGGACTAGATTGGTTAAGCAGTTCCATGGGGTCAAAGTAGTGGGTGAGAGATCTAAATGAAGTAGATTAAAGTTGCTAAATACATATTTGTGGCACTGCTTAAGCACCAGAGGAATGCAACCACAGACTACACCAGTTTATACATTCCTGGCTGCATTTTTAAAATAAAATATATAGTATTGTATTGAAATTTCCATTTAAGCCTCTTTTTGAAATTTTATTATTTTATTTACACTTTCACAAAAGCATAGCTGAAGAAGTAGTTACATCATCTTAATAATGTCAGCCAATGTTCTTTTATGATGGAGATACTTAGAAAACTTTTAGATTTATGTTTAAGGATCTCATCCATGTACACAACAAAGTAGGATGATACGTGGATTTGCCAGCACACACGTCTTCAAATTTGATGTGTTGTTTTTTTTTTTTTTTTTACTAACTTACTACAATTATTGTCGACCCTATAAGAAAGGGTATAACAGTAGGCATGAAACATGGGCATCTCACGAGTGGCCATAGTCCCAAAGAAGAATGACTCTCCCTCCCCGGGCTACTCTCATCTGCCAATAGCTTCTCATCTAGAGTGGTGAGGTGAGTCTCCAGGACTTCCTCTCCTGCCCATGGTGGAAGTTTTACTTTAAACATATATATATATATATAAACTTGTAAAGGAAAGGACTCTTCAGAACCACAGTGTCAGTGACACATCCACTCTTCTATATCAGTCAAAATTAATATATGATTTGGGCTTGTCAAGTATACTTAACTCTTGTACACAGTTTAAGTATCTAAAGTCACAGAGATTCCAAGTCATGCTAGAAATTGGTGCGCCCTCACTTCAGTCATCTTACTCAGTTGGCAGTTGTAGAAGCAGCAGGCTTACTGAGGCAACTGCTGAGCCAAGACCACAAAATGCCACGACTATAGTCTGGTTTGTGCAATGTTTTATTTCACACATTAATCCATTCTGGATTAATATTCCAAAGACATTTTAATGGTAAATTTTGTTATTCAAAGGAAATTTTGATTTGAAATGTCTATAACAAGCATTTGATCTGATTTTCCAATCAGACCAATGAACTGTTTCATGAAAATCTATATTCTCCCTTGGTCTTTCTCAGGCAGAGGATGAATTTGTATACTGGCCAAATAAAGATGAGCCCATAAATTGTGAAAGCTTCAAAGTCACCCTTATGTCTGAAGAACACAAATGCCTTTCGAATGAGGAAAAACTGATCGTTCAAGACTTCATCTTGGAAGCGACACAGGTATGGAGGGAACCAGGTTAGAGGATGAACTTCCTTCCTGCTCATGGGTGAGATGTGCGATGACTTGGGAGTCTATTAGAAGTGGGCAAGGACTATGACTTCTTACAAATTGAGACGATTCCAGAGATATTCCTATACTTCTCATTTTTACTTCCAAAAAATCTGACAGAATCATCAGATTACTAATCTTGGATAAACTACAATTCTTAACTTCTGTGTATGCAGAAAAGCACAAAGATTTCTCTTTTACTCCAAATTGGTTGCCGATAGAACTTAGGTTGAAAAACACCCATGAAAGGATATAAGTACAGAGACAAAATTTAGAGCTAAGATGAAAGGATGGACTATCCAGAGACTACCCCATCCGGGGATCCATCCCATCATCAGCCACCAAACCCAGATACTAATGCACATGCCAGCAAGATTCTACTGAAGGGACCCTCATATAGCGGCCTCTTGTGAGGCTATGCCAGTGCCTGGCAAACACAGAAGTGGATGCTCACAGTCAGCTATTGGATGGAACACAGGGCCCCCAATGGAGGAGCTAGAGAAAGTACCCAAGGAGCTGAAGGGGGCTGCAACCCTGTAGATGGAACAACAATATGAACTAACCAGTAACCCCTGAGTTCGTGTTTCTAGCTGCAAATGTAGCAGAAGATGGCCTAATAGGCCATCATTGGGAAGAGAGGCCCCTTGGTCTTGCAAACNTTATATGACCCAGCACAGGGGAAGGCCAGGGCCAAGAAGTGGGAGTGGGTGGGTAGGGGAGCAGGGGCGGGGGGGTATGGGGAACTTTCAGGATAGCATTTGAAATGTAAATAAAGAAAATAATAATAATAATAATAATAATAATAATAATAATAATAATAATAATAATAATGAACTTAGGTTGAAAGTAAACGAACAAAAATAATTGTAAATCTCTTTGAGTTTTTTTTTTTTTTTCTGTAGATGGGTTTTTGGCCTGCTTGTATGTCTGTAGACAACATGCATGCCATGTTCAAGGAGGCCAAAAGTGGGCATCAGATCTACTAGAATTGGCGCAGAGGGTGGTTGTGAACCATCATGTGTATGCTAAGAATCGAACTCAGGTTCTCTGGAAGAGCAGCCAGTGCTTGTAAATGTGAACCTTTCTGTTTTTCAGGCCCTAGTTCTAATTCTTATTTTAAAACCAGCACTTCTTGCCATGCTTTCTCCCATAGGTACCCATACTTAAAAAGGCTTACTTTAAGAAAATACTCATTAGATACCCACTGTCTTGTCATGTGTATTTTTCTAACCACCCCCATTGCCCACCTCAGCCATAGGAAATACAGCTGTCTCCTAGTGTTGTACAGAAAGCACACTATACAGTAAGTATTCAGGATTGATTCCAGTTCAGTGCATCTCGGATATGTAAATCAAATGTCACTGATGTCCAAATTTCCAGAAAGCAAGCCTGGGAATGCGGGGACATTCTCAAGCAGTGGTCAGAAAAGCAAGATGAAGTAGGCATTTTCATGCACTTCATAGCTACTGTGTCTTACTTGTCATAGCTCTTGAGTTCAGTGAAGAAAGATGTAAAAGTTTATGCTGTGTGGACCAGACTCATTTCAACTTCCAGGAAGTTTGTTAAATGCCTAAAGTCAAAATCTGGGAGATTGTTAACTATTTTATATAAAGACTATTTTTAACATATCAGGTATTATATAATAAAATAATGTTCATAAGGTATATATGGTATATTGAAGTGATACACTGAATGATTCCTTGGCTACTGAGTTCAATAAAGGAACACAGCTTTGACCATTGGCCGAGATGCTTCATCTCCCACTCAACCATCTTACCCTCTCTCCAGATATAGTGGCCTCTTCTCCAATTAGTGTTTATTGATCTCTGGATTTACTTCATAATTTCACCTTTTATCTCTGTTTTCTTCAAGACTGCATTGTTTTGATCTTATATTTGATCCTTATATTAATTATGTGTATGTTTTCAAATATTTGTTGCCTTCCCTCATTATAATATTGATGGCATTTATTTGCACAATTGGGTATAAGTCAAATCTGTTTGCTTTGGCTGTTAACATATTCAGGGTATTGTGGGGTTTTTTTTTTTTCTATCCAAAATTGGGGTACTACTTGTATGAAGTCGGCTTCTTCTTCTTTTTTTTTTTTTTTTCAAAATTTGCCATTATACATGGTACCTGACTAAATACGTTTACCTACATGAAAATGTTTCTTGGGTTCACCCAGGGATCCCTCATGGGTTATTGAGAATGAGACCCTTAAGTTTTTCAGCATTATGATTGCTTTAAACGTGGTTCTACTGAGATGCTTTTCATTTACAGCTCATGAGAAATCTGGAATCTCCTCATTACTGCTTATGTTGAGGCTGAAATAACCTTATTTTTTCTTTACTAGTTTTAATTTTTCATATTGAAAGTGAAGGCACCTTTCCAAAATTTATTGCCCATTGTATTGATAATTCATTTCTAGTGGTAGGTCCTTCGGGATTTTGCCCAAATTTCCATTAGTGCGTTGAAATTTTGTTTACTTACTTGTGTGGGGTTTTTGTATAGTCTAGGCATTAACCCCTTTCTAGGAACAGATGCTGCCAATATTCTTCTATGTAATTTTAGCATTTTTAACTTTTTGTAAGTGAAAGTTTACAAGTTTAATTAATGTGGGATTTATCATCCTTCCCATTCCATTTTGTTATAAAGAATCTATCATTTAGGATTCACTGTTAACAAATCCTGGTGGGGAGTGAGGAAGCAGTTCAATAGCAGAATGAACGTTTAGCCTAATAGGATCCCTAAATTCTAGTCTTTGCACCAAAACCAAACTGAGAACCAAATCAAAATATGTCTGAAATTCAGACACCTAAATGTTCTCTATTTTTCCTTTAGTTTTTATATTGCATTGTTTTAAGTCAAAGAGTGCACTTTCATTATTTGCCATATGATGTTATTATCCTAGTGACCTTGAGCTCACAGACAGCAGTTTCAGCTCAGGCACACATCTGCTATGACTATGTCTGTATGAACTTGTTTCTAGCATTACTACTTCCTTCCACTGAGCTCCTTGTCAATCTCCCTGCTGACCTGGAAATGCCTTGATTCTGTCTTATAATAATTCGTGCTATCAGATAAGCCAATGCTCCATCACGATTTTCTTTGTTCACAGTACTTTGGTTGTTTGAGATTACGTTTACTACATAAAATTGATTCCGGGACATTTGTTGTCAAATATAGCATCTCATTTAGTTCACTTTAGGAAACTGGAGGTCAAAGGTTTATTTCACTGTGACATAATCTGGTTAATCACGCAAAAAGTAATCGAGACTAGAGTTCCAAGTGGACGTCTACCCCAGATGTTTTTTACTGTGTTGTCGAATCTCATTCTAATGAGTACGGCTGAGGTTTGATGGTCTCTGTGCTCTTTTCCAAACAAAATTTAACCCTGAAGATTTCCTTTTGTAACTTAAAATTGAGCAGTGCAGACACATCTTTAAGGCATGCTTTCATGGTATATTAGCATTGACATGATTCACTTATATATAACATCTTTTTCATTAATCTATTTATTTATTCACTTTATATCCTGATCAAAACCCCCTCCCTCCTCTCCTCCAAGCCCCATCTTAAATCCCCCTCCCTCCACTACAATGGGGGGGGGGGAGCTTGAGAAGATGAATCAGTTGGTAAAGAGCTTACCATTGAAGCATAAGAACATGAGTTCAATTCCAAGCACTGACATGAAAGCCAGGGCCAGTGATGCTGGTGGGGGGGGGGGGTAGAGGCAGGAAGATTCCAAGTGTTTGCTGGGCCAACCAGTCTAGTCCAGACCAGTAAGTTCCAGATGAAAGATCCTGTCTCAGAAAATGTGCTAGAGAAAAACTGTAGACATTTAATATCAACCTTTTACCTCCATGTGTACATACATGTATACACATGTACAGTCCCCCACACAAAGACCTACAAAGGAGATAAGGTTTTATCCTGGTGAATGGATCTATTCATGGTTAATGTCCCACTGCAATGATTTTCCTCCTTCCACTATGAGGGATGAACTACAAATAAAGCATGCACTATTTCTCTCATTTAGCTTCGGTTTGTGAATTTCCCACTTATTCTGCCTCACGATAAACTGCCACCAGCCTGTCATTGCTCCTTTTAAAACACTGATTTGTTCTTTCTTCTCCTAGGATGACTATGTGCTGGAAGTAAGGCATTTCCAGTGCCCCAAATGGCCAAATCCGGATAGTCCCATTAGTAAAACATTTGAACTTATAAGTATTATCAAAGAAGAAGCTGCTAACAGGGATGGACCCATGATTGTTCATGATGAGTAAGTCTCACGGTCTTAGGCATTGAGACCCCTGGATATGTGCATGCCTCTGTTGTCCGCTGACCAGTCTGATGCTTTGTGTCCACGTTTTGATTCAGCCAGGATAGATTAGCTGATTCTTATCATCAAAGGTGACACAGAATATTATGCCTCCCTGGTAACTCCTGGTGAAGGCAGAACACCTGTGTCTAAACACTAGAATCTTCCCTTAGGTTTTGTAGTAGGAGTCTTTGCTGCGATGAGACAATGTTTCAGTACTGGATTTTTTAAAGGAGCGAATGTAGGATATGTCCAAGCTATTTACTTCGTGAGAAAGGAGTAAAAATGACTATTGTTTGGTAGTTTTTGCTGTTGTTTCTGTTTTGCATAAGAGAGCAATCTTTAGTTCATAATTTCTTCTGTTTCTATGACAATGAAAAAGGCTAAAATTGTGCTAAATAACTGTTCTGTAAGGTATATAGTTTATATATTATAACCTCAGCCAAATATTTTCTGCCTGCCTCTTTCAAAGAATACAAATAATGAGGCATAATCAAACAGTAAAACATTTTATGAAGTATCTTGTTTTTAATGGCACATTTGACTCTGTCCCCAATTCAGTGACAATTCTATGCACAATAAAAAGAAACAAAGACAAGCCATTTCGAGGCGGTATGCTCTGAGTTAAAAATGTAGCTGATGCATCTGACGGAGTCTTTGTCCTGTCTCTTTGCTACAAGGCACGGGGGAGTAACAGCAGGAACTTTCTGTGCTCTCACAACCCTTATGCACCAACTAGAAAAAGAAAACGCCATGGATGTTTACCAAGTAGCCAAGATGATCAATTTGATGAGGCCGGGAGTCTTCACTGACATTGTAAGTGATGGACCTCACCTTTTATTGTTGAATTATCACTTCCTGAATGTTACTAAAGTTTTTTTTTTTTTCTTTAATCACATATAAGAAAGGCCACAGAGGCTGGTAGGTACCATTAGATTAGAGCATTCACACTGAATTACAAGTGTGAACTTTGCAGAAGACTGGCAGATTAAAAAACCTTTAGTCACTCAGTGCCCTTTTTATAAGATACATTGTGACTCTTAAAAATACCTATAGTGGAATTACCAACCAATTGGTTTGTTCAGCAAACTGAAGAGTTATATTCCTGAGGTTCAAGTTGAGGCTTCATTGAACAGCCGGAGATATATCTCAAAGACTTAAATTCACTTTTTTCTCAAGCCGAGCCCAGTTTCTGAAGTTAACAAATAACTAATTCATGGGTGCTTTTAAGAGAAAAAAGATGTGCACAGTCAAGAATGAGACACAGCCAGCTCTTCTGGTTTCAAGGTTTAGTTTAGAAATAACCTGAAAGTTGCTATTATTGTGACAAAATAATAGAAAGCTCGGTGAGAGTCTTGGGTACGGATGTCAAAGTCTTGAGGTCACTGTCAGCTTCTTAGCTGAGTACAGAGAAGGGCCTCATAGAGAGCTCACTGGGGAGCATGACACACCTTTTCTCCAGGCAGATCATCAAGCCAGACAAAATGAGAGGGAGTAAAAAACGTTTGGTGAGCAGTGTGTTCCTTGGTGATACAACAGCCACTGTTGAGCACTCTCCATAGATGGACAGAAGCATTTGATTATACAGCAGTTAAAGTAAGAAAAAGAAGTCCATGGGTTTTGAGGGTTGGGAATATAACTCAGTTAGTAGAATGCTTCCCTAACATGCACAGGGAACTAGTTTTGATCCCCATAATCATATAAATTGGATAAAGAAAACATGTCTGTAGTCTTGTCACTTGGGAGGTAGTTCATCCTCAGCTACATAGTGAGTTCAAGACCAGCCTCAGATCTATAAAAAAGAGGAGAAAGGAAGGAGAGATGTTGCTTTTATAAAGGCTATAGACGCTTAGCACAGATGAAGTTTATCTGAATTGTCTTCCAACTCCAGGAAACAAAGGAATAAGAACTGAGTGCTTATCACTGTCAAGTGTGCATGGCCTTTTTTCTCTACATTCAGTGACTTTTATCTCATTGCAAAGAGATTTGGGTTTAACCAAATAGGTACAACTAAATATGGAATGGGCACCTCAGCTGAGTACAAGCCCATTAAATCAGCTCTGTGCCCTTACATGAATGGTTCTAAAGTGTGTCTGATCTGGAAATCAGTGTGGCGGTTCCTCAGAAACTTGGACATAGTACTACCTGAGGACCCAGCAATACCTCTTCTGGGCATATACCCAGAAGATCTTCCAACTGGTAATAAGGACACATGCTCCACTATGTTCATAGCAGCCTTATTTATAATAGCCAGAAGCTGGAAAGAACCCAGATGTCCCTCAATAGAGGAATGGATACAGAAACTGTGGTACATTTACACAATAGAATACTACTCAGCTATTAAAAACAATGAATTTATGAAATTCGTGGGCAAATGGATGTATGTGGAGGATATCATCCTTAGTGAGGTAACCCAATCACAAAAGAAGTCACTAGGTATGCACTCACTGATAAGCGGATATTAGCCCAGAAACTTAGAATACCCAAGATACATTTTGCAAAACACAAGAAAACCAAGAAGGAAGACCATTGTGTGGATACTTCATTCCTCCTTAGAAGAAGGAAAAGATACCCATGAAAGGATATAGGTACAGAGATAAAATTTAGAGCTAAGATGAAAGGATGGACTATCCAGAGACTAACCCATCTGGGGATCCATCCCATCATCAGCCACCACACCCAGATACTAATTCACATGCCAGCACAATTCTGCTCAAGGGACCCTGATATAGCGGCCTCTTGTGAGGCTATGCCAGTGCCTGGCAAACACAGAAGTGGATGCTCATAGTCAGCTATTGGATGGAACATAGGACCCCCAATGGAGGAGCTAGAGAAAGTACCCAAGGAGCTGAAGNGGGCTGCAACCCTGTNGGTGGAACAACAATATGAACTAACCAGTACCCACTGAGTTCGTGTCTCTAGCTGCATATGTAGCAGAAGATGGCCTAATTGGCCATCATTGGGAAGAGAGGCCCCTTGGTCTTGCAAACTTTATATGACCCAGCACAGGGGAATGCCAGTGCCAAGAAGTGGGAGTGGGTGGGTAGGGGAGCAGGGGCGGGGGGAGGGTATCGGTAAATTTCAGGATAGCATCTGAAATGTAAATAAAGAAAATATCTAATAAAAAAACATAAAAAATAAATAAATAAAGTGTGTCTGAAATCAGGCCTGCTCTTTGCAATCCCATGCCTCTGTTGCGCTTCCTGTCTATATTCTCCCTTCCCATGTTTTCTAGGAGCAGTATCAGTTTCTGTACAAAGTGGTCCTCAGCCTCGTCAGCACAAGGCAGGAAGAGAACCCATCCACCTCTCTGGACAGTAATGGTGCAGCTTTGCCTGATGGAAATATAGCTGAAAGCCTGGAATCTTTAGTCTAACGCAGAAAGGGTGTAGGACATCCCTCATCCATGCATTGTCTCTTTCTAAAAGTAGAAAAAAATGAATCCAGTTCTGTTATTTGTTTACTTCTTGTGACTTGACAGTAACTCATTCTGCTGCCAAATTGACACCATTAACAACGTGTGCCTTTTTGAATGACTTCTTGTAATTCACTTATGTTTGAACTAAAATGATTGAATTTTACAGTGTTTCTAAGAATTGAATTGTGGTATTTTTTTCCATATTGATTTTAACAAAAAAAATCAATTTGTAGATAATAAGAAACACCAACCTTGGAAGATATTTGTTCTTAAGTGTCAAATTTTTAGCTGTATTTGTAGCAATCATCAGGTTCGCTAGAAATATAACTTTTAATATAGTAGATTGTAAGTAAACCACTTCATCCCCAATGATATTCAACATTTTACAACTGTAGTATTCATCTGAAGTAAGAGTGATAGTAACTTATGTAAATACTGTTCTGGCGTCTCCATGGACCAAATTTATATTTATAATTGTAGATTTTTATATTTTACTACTGTGTGAGTTTTCTAGTGGTGTACTTGAGTTTAATTATGTAGCTTACTCTCTGGTCTTACTTACTCTACATGTCATCTAAAACTGTAATGTGTTATCCAAGAAACTAACCCTGTTTCTGCATGTCATTTTAACTTTTGTGAAAATAGAAAACCACTTGTTTTAAAATACGATTTTATGAGAATAACACCTCACCAAACATTCCTTACATGGTTTTTATCTGAGAAGTTGCAAAAATAAATATAAATATTGCTATTAACTTGTGTTCACTTGTGGAATGTTGTAGTGACCTGTGTGTAGTATTGTAAAGCTATCTTGTATTTACCTGTTGTAGTTGTTTTCTCAGAGGTTTACTGCTGAATATGCTCATTCTTTCTAGTTCTTTCTGAACTCTGGCTGGCTGGTTCAACTCAGCAGTTCTGGCTCAAAACTCCTCTCCAAATTGTCTGATTCAACCTGGCTTCTCTCAGTTCTGCCTGGCTCTGCTTGATCTCAAACTAACTCTGGCAATTTGTTCTAATCTTCTGGCTCTTTATTATCTGGCTTCAACTGTCTCTGCTGACCTGCACTGAACTGCATGAATTCACAAACAAATTCAATTCCATTGCACTGCACTGACTCCCAACTGACTCAACTCCCTACTTACTGACTCCCTCTCTCTGTGCTGATCTTAAATGGCTTTCCTCCTGAGAGTTGAGCATATCTTATTTCTGACTCATTCTGTCAAATCTTTCTCTGATTCATCACTTTGTCTGCTCCTCAATTAGACATCACTTTCAAGTATGACTGCTTCCTTCTACAGACTAATTTTACCTTAAAGGCCTGTACTAAGGGCATGACTGTATTCCAGTCAGATAACACAGACCTCGGTCTCTGGATGTGATCCCTTGCCAAAGCAGCCATATTGCTGGATTAAAATTTCTTTACATGGTAGAAAATTGTGAACATGGGTCCCACTAAGAAAAAGTGAAAAGCCCAAAGAAATGGAACAGAGTATCAAGCTCTGGTTCCCAAACTGCGTACTCTATGATACACAGGGATCTCACAAAATTTTATGGATTTAAGCAGCACAGTAGCTGGTGCTACCACTACAAAATGTGTATCATTAAACCATTTGGACCCACTTGCTCAATAAGGAGAACCATTTTGTATTTCTTTTGCCTTATAGGATCATCGTGACCTGGATATGCATGACTTCCAAAGCCCCATGTGCTGACATTCTCACCCCTAGGAGGACAAAGAGAAAGGGGTTCATCGTGGTAGGGAAAGCATGACAACAGGAGCAGGAGACTTCTGGTCACTTCATATCTGTAGGCAGGAAGAAAGAGAACAGGAAATACTTCCTGGTTATGAAATTTCAAGGCCTTGTCCCCTGACTCACCTCTGCCAGGAAGGCCTCACCTCCTAAAGCTTCCATAACTTTCCAGAACAGCACCACAAAGTGCCAAGCCTGGCATGGCCCTGTTGGGGACAGAGTGATATGGTACCCCTGGGACAGGGTGCTGGTGTGAGCCTCCATGAGTGTAGATGGCTGCTGTGGGCATAAGACTTGTTTACGTGATAATATACATATTTTCACATTCCTCTGAGTAACATCCTCCCTGTTAACGTTAATGATGCCATGATAACCAGACTGTACAAGTCTAGGAGCCCAAGGTGTGAATAATGTCTCAGCAAAATGGTAAAGGCTGGGACCTTCAGGACAGCCCTTAAGGTTATAGAAAAGATCTCCAAATGCATGAGTTCAAAATATATATAACTTCTTAACTATGAAAACAATAAGGATGCAGTATGACTTATGAGGGCCTTCACTAAAGGAACAAAGGCAGCTAGCTACACAATGAGCCAACTTGTCAGAAAGATACAAAAGCAGGCAGATTCCTAAGTTCAAGGTCAGCCTGGGACAAAGCAAGGTTAGGCCCAGGTGTTGTAGAAAATGATAATTTCAGTGTAGGGTCTCACTCAACTAACTTATCTTCTGTGGTTAGCAAAGGCCGACAGATCTCTACGTTCTTTTGAAATGTTAAGAAAAAAATGTGTGCTGACTGTCCCTTAAGAATCAAAGGGGGGCCTCCAGTGGAGGAGCTAGAGAAAGTACCCAAGGAGTTAAAGGGGTCTGCAACCCTATAGGAGGAATAACAATATGAACTAACCAGTACCCCAGAGTTCGTGTCTCTAGCTGCATATGTAGCAGAAGATGGCCTCGTCGGCCATCATTGGAATGAGAGGCACTTGGTCTTGCAAAAATTATATGCCCAGTACAGGGGAATGTCAGGGCCAGTAAGCAGGAGTGGGTGGGTTGGGAAGCAGGGCGGGGGGGGGGGAGGGTATAGGGGACTTTTGGGATAGCATTTGAAATGTAAATGAAAAAAATATCTAATAAAAATTGTTTTTGAAGAATCAAAGGGCTGGGGTCACAGAATTCTGATTCATTAGATAGTCAAAGGAACTTGGAGTAAATGACTAGATTGATATGTAACATAAAATTGATATGTAATATAAAAGACTGGGTTTTGGTCTGCATGAGATGAGCTAGCAATCTCTGAAGGGATAGCAGTTCTTTAGACTTTGCTCTAGTGAGAGCTGAGTGTTCTGGAGATTTGCGACTTTGGTCAGAAAAGCCATGTGCTATCCAGGTAGCTTTCACAAGTTTGCTAGTACAGAGAGCTGTCTCAACCAGAGAGTTTTTAGAATAGCAAGGAAAAGCTGGCTAGAGCAGAAAACACACACATACAGAGAGAGAGAGAGAGAGAGAGAGAGAGAGAGAGAGAGAGAGAGAGAGAGAGAGAGAGCACAGTCTGGAAAGCCATTTCAGTAGAACCTAGGCCACCAGCTTGGACCCACAATTTGACTTTGAGTGGTTCTTTTGGCCACACCCAGACACCACCTCTTCTCTCGGAACCCCTCTCCATGCCCAGGCTGGTCCTTGGAAGCAGTGTGTTTAAGCACAAGTCTAAGGAGAAGATCTTACATTCAAACCACAATAATGTCTTTAAGTAAAAGAACTAAGAGAGATCCCTGCAATTTTCCATTACATGAGATTACCGTAAAAGACGACAGCTGTGTGTAAAAATATTAAGTTCTTTTGAGCTCAGGAGGACTGGCACCACCACTCCCCTGCTGTGAGATGGTATGGGCACAAAGAGGATGCTATGCCTACTTTATCACCTGAGGCAGTCCTGTACCTCATCTGGGCAGCATAGTAGAGCTGGCCCTGCTGGGGATGGGGTGGGTGAGCCAACCTCGAGAGTGTAAGAATAGAAGAGCTGGCCTGTCCCTTGCTGACTGTAGCTTTGGATGAACTAGCCAGGGCAGTGCTAAAAAGCTCATCCTGGTACTGAGGGTGCAGGATAGCTGGTGGGCTGAACTGTTCAGCTACCACACAGGCTGAGATCCTGGGCTTTGAGTTGGCCCACTGCAAAATCTTCCCCATCTATGAACTGTTGGAACATTTGAAAGGGCCTATCTGCACATCCAAAGCTGCAGGATCTCCATGACACAGGACAGCAACAGGGACTAGAGTCCCATTAAGGATCCAGTATTGATGGTATAGATTGATGTATAGAAAAGCCAGAGTCCTTGAGCCAGAGCAATGACTCATTGCAATGAATGCTTTCAAGTAAATATGTGTGGACAAAGGGTATATTCTGGGACACACTGTGACTCACGACACTTCCATGACAAGAGTTTCCTTTCCTTTCCTTTCCTTTCCTTTCCTTTCCTTTCCTTTCCTTTCCTTTCCTTTCCTTTCCTTTCCTTTCCTTTCCTTTATTTTATTTATCATTCCATTCATTTACATCTCAAATGGTATTCCACTTTCCAGTTACCCCTCCACAAGTCCCCCATCCCACAACCTCCCTCTCCTCCCTGCCCTTTGCCTCTATGAGGGTGCTCCCTCACCCACCCATCCTCTCTCGCCTCAGCCCTCCAGCATCCCCCTACCTGTGTTCAAACCTACACAGGACCAAGGGCCTCCCCTCCCATAGATGTCAGATGTGACCATCCTCTGCTGCCTGTGTATCTGGAGTCATGGATCCTCCTTGTATACTCCTTGATTGGTGGTTTAGTCCCTGGGAACACTGGGCAGTTAAGCCAGCTGATGATCTTCCTATGGGGTTGCAGTCCCCCTCAGCTTCTCCAGTTATGCCAGCTCCCCTGTGGGATCCCCAAGCTCAGTTTGATGGTTGGCTCCAAGCATCCACATCTGCATTGGTCACTTGCTGGCTGAACTGACAAGACGTTTTCTATATGTTCTGTTTTGTTTAATTTTTTTTTTTTAGTCATCTTTTGAGGGGGGTGTTGCAAGGGGAGAGGGCAAATATGAAAGGTCACTAAGATGAATGGGATTGGGGTCATGATGTGAAGCTCACAAAGAATCAGTAAAAAGTTTAAGCAGTAAATAAATAAAATGAAGCGATAAAAAAAGGTCAGGGGGTTGGGGCCAAGGTCTTCCCAGGCTTTGAACCTGCCAGCATCTTGAGCTTGACAAGATGATTTCTAGAACTGTGAAAAATAAAACTGTGCAGTATATAGACACCCACAGCATGGGTGAAGGTGTCACGGTTAGTTCTATCAGCCCAAGCTGGCTATAAAGAATTAGCAAAATGTTAATGTTCCATGTGCTGGAAATGATGGCGCTTCTGATTCAGAGCCAAGCATGGAGTTAGCAGCATTTCCAGTCTGAACAAAGGCCAACCTAGTCTAGTGAGTGCGAGCCAGAAAGGCAACCTGGGACCAGAAAGAAGGTCATACATACATCTTAAGTGGAAAAAGGAGAGAGATCCTATGTTAGTATTAGAATTTAAGAGCTGTGCAAAAACTGGTAGACAGAGAAACAAAATCATAAATGATTCTGTTTGATGCTTGAAGCATTTTCCTGCCAAAAATGTTTGGAGAAAATGTTTAGGCTCCAAACTCAAACTCAGGGCCTAAAGCAGAAAGTTAGAGAAGTAACATTTAAGCATTTTTTTCCCATATATATTTGTACACACATATGTGCATACACACACACACACATATACAGATACACACACACACACACACACACACACACACACACA
>NC_034591.1:43031903-43034933 GCF_900095145.1 Mus pahari
ATATATATATATATATATATATATATATACAAATACACATGAATACACACACACATGCACACATATAGTCCCATCACTGGGGTGATATATAGGGACAGCATCTGCATGTGACATGACAGGGAGAGATGACATGGTGAGGTAGAAAGCAAGGGAAGGAAATTAGGAAAGGGATGGTAGGACCCAGAAGGGATTGGAACTCCATAGCGAGACCAACAGAATCAACTAACCTGGACTCTGGGGGACTCCCAGAGATGGAGCCACCAACGGAAGAGTATACATGGGCCGGACCCAGGTTCCCCTCACATGTGTAGCAGATGTACAGTTTGATCTTCATGCAGGTCCCCCATCAACTGGAGGGGGAGTACCTTTGACTCTGTTGCCTGCCTGTGAATCCAGATCTCATTCCCGTAACTGAGCTGCTTTCTCTGGCCTCAGTGGGTGAGGGTGTGCCTAGTCCTGCAGTGACTTGAGGTGCCAGGTACCCAGTATGGGGGAGGGGTGGCTCCCCATTATCAGAGGAGAAGGGGACTGGGAATGGGAACTGTGTGGGTTAGGAACTGGGAGGAGAAGGAGGCTGTGATCTGGATATAGAGAATATATAAATTAATTAGTGGCAAGAAAAACAGAAAAAAAGAAAGGGATCAAAGCTCATGGCCCTCAGCATTGGGAGGAGAAGTCAAGTTTAGCTTTGTGATCCCTGGCCACTTTCCCAGCCCTCTGTCCCAGTCCTGCTCCTTCCTTCCATTGTCACTGTATCTGGTCCCCTCTTTGTGAAGTTTTAGAGGTGATATAAAGTCTTTATTTCCCTTTTAAGTTGATTTAGTAGTGATGCACCCTACACAATCTTTTCCATGAGAAAAGGATTATATAACCAATACACGAAGCAGTTTACAAAGATTTTAACACATACGTACTGAGACAAACTAAAAAAAGTTTCTATAAGGCACTGTAAGCTTTCCGCATCTCTCCAAACTTAATGTTTGAGATAACAGTAACACTCTAAGGTAAGTCATAAATAAGGACATTGGACTGAGTAGGTCAGGTGAGCCTCCATCTATTAAAACTTTATTGTTCCATTACATCTGTAGCTGTTAGCCTACACATCTTTAATGTAATAGCTTATTACACAGCTATGACTTCATTTGGATGACATATTCTTTTGATATTGCTAACTATTTATTACACATCATTTATTAGCCTTTTATTGTCAAGTTTGCATACTATTTCACCTGGAATACCAATATGCTGAATGCATGATATTCTGATACATTTCAATACTGCCTTCTTACTAATACATTGAGATGTTACAGTAGGTAGCTTTAAATATCTAGGTAAATGAGTGAAAAATACTGCACCTGTGTTCAGAATATAAACATCCTAGTCCTTAAATTATAATTCACAAGTATTCCCTCCTATTAAGATAATCATCTTTAAAATAAAAGCAAGATTTGAAGGAGGAAGAAATAGCATGGGATAGAAATGTCTTGTTCACTCAAGAAAGTCTAACTAGTCCATTACCAGGGGAGTTCTAAACAGTTCTCTAGACACAGAGTGACCTTTGAGAAACTTGTCAAACAGGCTAGTTCGGATTGCTTCCTACATGGCTGTCACCATGGCTCTCACTCTCCTGCTCTTATGTCAGTACCATGGTTGTAATAGTTCTGAAGGAGTCACAGAGAGATGGCCCAGTGCAAAGAATTTTTACCTTTGTTGCTCACTCCTTTAATTTCTATAATGTCTCTTTATACTAAAAGCAAAACAAAACAAAACAAAAAAAGACCTACCAACATCGAGGTTCTCAAAATTAAGGCACTAAAGTACCAAAGGTTATTATTATACTTATTTCAAGTAATTGCATCAAATAGCATTTTTGTTGAAATTACGCACTTTCTGTATTTTATGTGTGTTGTCTATGTATGTTTTTAGATAATATTAAATGAGAAAACTTCCCCAGTTTACCTATGTAGTATTCCAGTTTGAAGCCCAAGAAAACACACAAAAGGACTCAGGAAACTGTCTAGAGAAACCACAAGTAAAATTGAAACCAAGAAGAATGGTTGAGCCTTGGAGAGTTAGTGATGGTCACAGAAACATACCTGCCTCTGTTCTTAGAGCACCAAGCAGTGGCAGATTGTTTTTTTTTTTTTATTAGATATTTTCTTTATTTACATTTCAAATGCTATTCCGAAAGTTCCCTATACCCCCACCCCCCACTGCCCCCTACACACCCACTCCCACTTCTTGGCCCTGATGTTCCCCTGTACAGGGGCATATAAAGTTTGCAAGACCAAGGGGCCTCTCTTCCCAATGATGGCTGACTAGGCCATCTTCTGTTACATATACAGCTAGAGACACAAGCTCCGGGGGTACTGGTTAGTTCATATTGTTGTTCCACCTACAGGGTTGCAGCCCCCTTAAGGTCCTTGGGTACTTTCTCTAGCTCCTCCAGTGGGGGCCCTGTGTTCCATCCAATAGCTGACTATGAGCATCCACTTCTGTGTTTGCCAGGCACTGGCATAGCCTCACCAGAGGCCACTATATCAGGGTCCCTTCAGTAGAAATTTGCTGGCATGTGCAATAATATCTGGGTTTGGTGGCTGATGATGGGATGGATTCCTGGATTGGGAAGTCTCTGGATAGTCCATCCTTTCATCTTAGCTCTAAATTTTGTCTCTGTATCTAGATCCTTTCATGGGTATTTTGTTCCTTATTCTAAGGAGGAATGAAGTATCCACAGGATGGTCTTCCTTCTTGGTTTTCTTGTGTTTTGCAAAATGTATCTTGGGCATTCTAAGTTTCTGGGCTAATATCTGCTTACCAGTGAGTGCATATCTAGTGACTTCTTTTGTGATTGGGTTACCTCACTAAGGATTATATACTCCAGATACATTCATTTGCCATGAAAGGATATAGGTACAGAGACAAAATTTAGAGCTAAGATGAAAGAATGGACTATCCAGAGACTACCCAATGTGGGGATCCATCCCATCATCAGCTACCAAACCCAGATACTAATGCACATGCCAGCAA
>NC_034591.1:43034944-43037332 GCF_900095145.1 Mus pahari
TCACCTGCTCTGGCAGACAGAGCCCTCACAGGTGGCCACCTTTCCTCTGGCGAGGAAGGTGCCCAAATCTCTGGAGCCCGAAACAGGGTCTGTCCCAGAAGCTAGGTTGCTTCTGTCTGTCCCAAAGCTGTGTAGCTTCTGTGGTCCACACTCTCACCAGTGCAGACTGGAGCCTAGGCGAACCGTAGCAAAGATGGTTCCCTTACCAGCTCAGGCAGTGAGTGCCCTTCCGGTCAGATACCTCTCCTCTGGCGGGGAAGGTGCCCATATGTCTGGAGCCAGAAAGGGGATCTTTCCCACAAGCTGTGTTTCTTCTGCAGGCCACCCTCTCCCCGGCAACTCACTGGAGCAAAGGACACCTCTCCTCTGGCTGGAAAGGTGCCAGATCCAGATTGGTTTTCAAAAGCAAGATTTTGGTCCATTCTATGTCCCTTGACATCCATCTATTTTATCAGTGGAACAGATGGCCTCTGTCACTCTTTGTCTGTCTGTCTCTGTCTCTCTCTCTTTCTCTCTTTACCTTTGTATTAATTAACTGTGAATTTCACATCATGTACCCAATCCACTCATCATCCTGTCCCTCTGTTACTGCCCTCTACACTTCCAACCTACCCCACAAAAAGGAAGCAAAACATAAAAATAAATAAAAAAATAAAAATAAAACAAGTAAATAGAAACATCTCACTGTGGAAG
The DNA here is from genome assembly GCF_900095145.1 of Mus pahari. Lineage (NCBI taxonomy): Eukaryota > Metazoa > Chordata > Mammalia > Rodentia > Muridae > Mus > Mus pahari. The sequence continues at coordinate 43,035,638 of NC_034591.1, forward strand.
CTGCAGTGTGTCACAGTGTGTCACACAGTGTACCCTTTTGCCCACACAGCTTTACTTGCAAATATTCTTTACACTGAGTCATTAGTCTGATTTGAGGCTTCCAGCTTGTACTACATTACCAATACTGGATCCTCATTGGGACTCTTCTCGGGTATCCTATTTTTGCCCTGTGTCATGGAGATCTTGCAGCTTTGGATCTGCAAGACTGGCCCTTCATGTGCCAGCGGTTCATAAGTGAGTTAGATGTTAGGATGGGACAAATCAGAGCCCTGGATCTGGGCCTGGGAGGTGGCTGTGTTGTTCATTCTACCAGATCTCCTGATTTATAAGGTGAGAGGCCGGGCCAGCTCTCCTGCTTATGGCACCCAGCAAGGGGTGGTACTGGCTCTCCCACTCTCATGCCGCCATGACCAGCTCTACCTTGATGCCCAGGTGAGGTGTGGGGCCCACTCTCCCACATACCTCTTCTCTTGGTCTCCTCCTGTATTTTACAGCCTCTCTTCTGGTTTCTTCAACTCCATTCAGTTTCTATCTCTTTCAAGAATTTCTATCAACCTGAAGAGAATGAATTTTTGCCAACAGTTTGCTAAGTCAACAGATGTAAATTTTGTCTTCGTTCCATGCAGAGTTGTTTTAGTCTCTGCCAACCGCACCATAAACCAGGCTCAGAAGAAATAGAATATTTTACTAGAGTCACATGCCTGATTAGTTTGCTTGACAGCAGCCCAGAGTCAAAGCTGAGAGCAGAATTCATGCCACCTCACCAGACTCTCTTATATCCTAGGGCGTATGTATGTATGTAAGCATGTATGTGATGATATGTTCATTTTGTATACATTGTCAATTAACAAAACCAGAAGGCTATCTTACTATAGCAACAACTTAAATTGTAGAGACACCACCTCTTTAATTTACCTAACAATTTAGAACTCTCTAGTATATTTTGTTATTTTGATATCTAATAAAAATTAGGAAAGATTACTAAACTTAAAACATTGTTTAAAAAATAAAGTATTTGGTTAATTCTCAGCTACTAGTATTTATTTCAGCACAAACAGCAGTATTTCCCTGTGAGCCTTTTGAAGTGGCATTCTGGGCAGATACCTGAAGTTATACAGCAAACAGTTAACAAATGTCAGTCATTATAAAGAAAAGCAGTTCACAAAATAAAGGAGAGATTTTGTGTGATTTTTTTATACAATGCTTAACTGGGGAAAAATCCCACCACAGACAATGAAGATAGTCATATTTCCATTAAAGAAAGGGAACCATTTATTTTAACCAATTATCCATTTGGGGGCACTTTTAGACAGAAAGGTGTCTTAAAGAATGTCTTTCTCAAACTCTCAGAAGGATGCCATGTCAGGGCTGGAAAAATGGATCAGTAAGTAAAGTACTTGTCATTCAAGTGTGAAGACTTTGATTCTAGATTTTGGATCTCCCATACTCAGTATAAAATCCCGGCTGGGGGTAGGGAGTAGGAGTAGGTTGTCACAGACAACTTCAGTGTCTCTCATTTCAACTATGAGCCTGCAAGTCATCAATACCTGTGCAAAAGAAACTTCCTTGCCCATTATAGTCCAAGACAGCAGCACAGATCATGGACTTCGGAGGAAGGGGTGTGGTAGGGAGAGGCAGAGGCAGAGGCAGAGGCAGAGGGGAGGAGAGGGAAAGAGGGAAGAAAGAGGAAAGAAG
>NC_034591.1:43037472-43046043 GCF_900095145.1 Mus pahari
AGAAGAGAAGAGAAGAGAAGAGAAGAGAAGAGAAGAGAAGAGAAGAGAAGAGAAGAGAAGAGAAGAGAAGAGAAGAGAAGAGAAGAGAAGAGAAGAAGAGTTTAGACTGGAAGCCTTTGAAGAGAACGCTCAAGAATTGTGATAAGGATGCTGAAGTTCTTCGTATTGGTGGCTTCTGGTAGGGGTAGGGTTGGGGAAGGACTCAGTTTTCCTTCAGGGGCTGCCCATTGGGAATTTGACTCTGGTCCAGTGAGGCAACACAATTGAACTTGGCATTTTTTCTTTTGTTTTGGAGGAGGGCACAAGGGCAGGAATGTACCTGGGTAGACTGTGAAGTGAATTTAATCAGGGTGCATTACTTGAAATTTCCAAATCAATCAAAATATGTTAATAAAAACATCCAGGCAGGTGTGGTGGCTCACAAGTAATCACAGCACATGAGAGGGAGACATGAGAGATCCCAGAACGGGCAAGCTCGTTAGACTAGAAGAATGAGTGCATTCTGGATTCAAGTGAGAACCTCTGCCTTAGTATCTAAGGTGGAGAGCAATCTTGAAAGACACTTATCAAGGTCAAGCCTCCATGTGCACAAACGCACATGTCTATACACACATGAATTGGTATACATATTATCAAGCATATCACACATGCATATGCAAAAGAAAATTGGGTTATCTTTTTCATATTGAGTTATAACAGCTCTTTATATATTCTAGCTACATATACATTCCAGCATAAATGACTTACCAAAAAATAATTCTAATTTTATGGGTTATTTGGAATAGAGGTTGCATGGTTTTTTCCCATTATTTGTTTATTCATTTTACATCCTAATCAAAGCCCCCACCTCTCCTCCCAGTCACCCCCCCCACCCAGCCCTACTTCCCGTGTCCCACACCGCCTTTCTCCTCTGATAAGGGGAAAGCCCTCTAGGTACCAATCCACCTTGGCACATCAAGTCACTCCAGGACTAGACACATCCTCTCCCACTGAAGCCAGACAAAATAGCGCTGTTAGGGGAACAGGATCCATAGGCAACAGAATCAAGGACAGCCCCTGCTTAGTTGTTAGGGGACTCACAAGAAGACCAAGCTACATGTACGCTATATATGAGAGGTCTAGGTCCAGCCCATGTATGCTCTTTAGTTGGTGTTTTAGTTTCTGGGGGCCCTCAAGTGTCCCGGATAGTTGATGCTGTTAGTCTTGTGGAGTTCCTCGTCTCCCCTCTAGGTCCCTCAATCCTTTGCCCAACCCTTTCTCAAGACTCCCCAAGCTCCATCTAATGTTTGGCTGTGGGTCTCTGCATCTGTTTCAGTCAGCTGCTGGGTGGAACCTCTAAGAAAATAGTTATACTAGGCTCCTGCCTGCAAGCATATCAGAGTATCATTAATAGTGTCAGGGATTGGTTCTTGCCCATGGGATGGGTCTCAACTTGGGCCATTGGTTGGTCATTCTCTCTATCACTGCTCCATCTTTTTCCCTGCACTTCTTATAGGCAAGACGTACTTTAGATTGAAGGTTTCCTGGGTGAGTTGGTGTCCTTATCCTTCCTCTGGAAATCCTGCCTAGCTACAGGGGGTGGCCACTTCTGTCTTCAGATCCCCACTGCTAGGAGTCTCAGCTAAAGTTACTCTCATAGACTGCCTGGAGCCTCCCCTACCCCAGGTCTCTGGCACATCCTAGAGGTGGCCCTCCCCCAACTATACCACTCACCAATTCCCATTGAGTCTCCCTACCTCTCTCCATACACCTGATCCCCCACTCTCACCTCAGCCCCTTTCCTCTCCCTTTTTTATTATGTCCAGTTTGCCTATTTTTTTCTTCTAGTGCTTGTGATGTTTGCTTCAATTACTTAATAAACCATTGCCTAATTTAAACACATAAAGGTTTATATCTATGTTTATTTCTAAGAGTTTTACAGCATTAACTCTTTTTAGATTATCTTTTAGATCCATCTTTAGTCAGTTCCTATGTCTGCTATGAGGTAGCACTCCATCTCCATTGCTTCTTTCCAGATTTTCAGTCCTCGTTTGATGAAAAAGCATTATTTTTCTTTGCTATATTGTCTTAGCACACTTTTTAAAAGGACAATGGAACATAAACATGAGTGTCGCTGACCTCTCAATTCTATTATTTCTTTTCCTTTTGCTGTTGATTTTTTTTTTCTAAAACCACTGTTGGCTCACTCAGTCATACTTTATGAAAAGGCAATTTCTCCAAGTTATTCTTGAATCATTTTTTTCTTAATTCATGAATTAAAATATTCTTTTGTATTATTTTGACTATGCCCTTGGATTTCCTGTGCAATTCTTCAAGATTCTAGGTAAATAGAATTTATTCTCCAGTGTATATTTTTCTTTCTTTCTTTCTTTCTTTCTTTCTTTTTTTTTTTTTTTCCTAATTGCCCTGGCTAACCCTGCAATACAGGTTGAGTTATTGGGGCAAATGACAACATACTTGTGCTCTTAGGTGAAAACCATTCAGTATTTTTTCCATTAAGTATGATACAAATTATGGGTTTTTCATGGTTATCTTCTACAAGGGCATTCCTTTCCATTCTTGTTTTGCTATATGTTTTGTGGTGGTTATTTTGCTTTATTTAGTTCTGTTTCTATCATGGAAGGGTTTTAAAGATTTTCAAGGAGGACTGAATTTATTGTATCAACTCCATTTTCAAAAAACTCAAGAGAAGATGATTTTAAGACAAAAAATTTACTAAATAAATCATAACTTTACAAAAGGCATGAAACAGTACTTTTACAATTGTTTTTTTTTTTTTTGATATCAGTCTAAAAGGTATGTAGCAGAATCAATTTGAAAAATACAAAAATATAACTATGTGAAGTTGTTTGTTTGTTTTTTCTGGGAAAGGAAATAGTACAATTGTACTTGCTGATGACAGGTTCTCAGGAAAAAGGAAGCACAATAAATTAACAAACTGTGATCATCATCACCTTTACATACACACACAGAAAGTACACAGAAGACTCATTAAAGGTTTCTATGATGTCTGGAATCTTCTACTCCAAAAGCTTTACTAAAATAGAGATTTTCATTTTAAGAACACCATTGCCATGAACTTACTCAAAACACATCACACTTCATGCTTTAGCACATCAGCAAGCATGTTTGTCATACACAAGGTTACCAAGTGTGATGCCTAGGAAAATAAATCCCCATTTATAGCTTGATTGTGCTCTGTGTGTTAAATACAATGCCTTCTGCTTTAATCCGCTCCAATATTGGCCCATAGATCTCCTTTGTAAATGGCCCCATTAGGCCTTTGGCTTCAATTTCACCTAAAAGAAAACAAATTTTGATTTTTGATTTAAAGGTGATGTAAAAGGCCTATTTCTATGGCAAGAGTCCCACCCCAGGGCCAAGCAGTACTATACTGAAAAGCAATGCTGTTCAATCTAGATGTGACCATAAAGAGAGAGCATGGAAAACTAAAACCTGACATCCTTCAAAGAAAGTCTCAACTTAGACCCAGAGAGGCTAAGTAACAAGGAGGTTGACAGCACCACCAGAACGCAAAATCAACTAAGCAGTGCTCACAGGGCCACAGAGAGACTGAAGCAGCAGTCACAGAACCTGCATAGGTCTGGGCTAGGTCCTCTGCCTCTGTGTTATGGCTGTGTAGCTTGGTGTTCTTATGAGACTCCTAAGAGTGAGAATAGGGGAGTTCCTTAAGACCCCCTTTCCTCCTCCTGGGTTTATTCATCCAGCCTTAATATGAGAGTTTGTGTCTAGTCTTATCAAACCTTGTTATTCAATGTTCAGTTGATATCCCTGGGAGACCTGCTTTTTTTTTTTTTTAAGGGAAAAGGAAGAGTGGAGAGGGGAAGTCAGGGGTGGAGTGAGGGGAAACTGCAGTTGGGATGTAATGTATGAGAGAAGAATAAAGAAGTAGAGAAAAGGAAAAAAAGGGGGAGGGGAATGGTTGGCTTTAAAGTTTTCAACTTTGTTAATGGTGCAAAACACTAAGAATAGCTTATACTTCAAACCTGGGCTGTGTCCAAGCTCGTGATATGCTTTATGACACTGTACCATGGTGCCAGGAAGTAGCAGAGTGTCATAGACACCAATCAACCATGAGGCCAATAAAGAAGAAGGTGATGCTCTACAGGGGCCTGTGTTGCTGAACTGTGTTTCCCAGTCCTTCAGCTCTGTTTAACGTATCTTCCCTTAACATATCTTTAAACTTACACTGACTAGGCATAATAAGACCCCTCTGTAAGCCATGAAGCACATCACAAATATTTTTTTCAGGTGTAGATAAGATGTTAATGCATGAGAATTAATTAACCACAGACTGTAATTCTGACGACCTACAAGGAAACACCCTCTGCTAATTCTGAACCACTCTAAATATACAAATATAAACGGAAATAAGGGAGTCACCCTTCCCAGCAGACCCTCCCCATGGTGGCAGCTTTCTATGCTGTTTCACTGAAAGGTTGCAACAACCCTGAGTTTGGAATGACACAACCCATGTTCAATTTAACAACACCTTGGCCCACAGGTGTTAAGCTACATCTATTCCACCATTCTGAGGTCTTGTGGCTGAGTTGGATGAAAATTTGGTCTCATGCCAGGGCCTATGCTCTTCTCTCACCATAGTGTGAGCGCCCAGCCGGGTATTCTCCAAGATGGCTCATTTCCATTACAGCAGGCACTGAGATTTGAAGGTACAGAGGAGCCAGGCTCAGCCCTGACGCGAATGGAACTTACCATCAAGCAACATTTTGGCTGCCATGGCTGTCGGTAACCCCACAGTTTTAGCCATTGCCGAGAAGCCGTTGAAGTCTCCATAAACCACAAGATCAACGGTCTTATTTTCTAAATGTCCAGATGGATGTCTGATGCCAAAGCTGTCCCTCATCACAATCATATCCTTTTCTTCGGGGCCTTAAAATAAAGACAGGTGTCTTAAAGCATCATCATAGCTCAACTCTAATCATATTTCACCTTCCCTGCCCTTCCAGCTTCCCCACCCAACTATATATATGCTCATTAGATAACTATGATGCTTTTCGCCCAGAGACCAAGTGAAAATCTTGAGGGAATGGGACCTTGGACTGTAACCCTTTCTCAGCATTGAAAAATCTGGTTGGTGTGACAAGCTGTTCTGGCAGACAGATACTTGCTCCCCAAATATTGTTTTGGTATTTATTTCATACATTAAATACAAACCTCTTTTTCCCCCCTCCCAGCAGTTTCCGAATTCACCATTTCCTAAGACTTTTTCTGTCACTGCCTCTTCTCACACTTCTTCTTCCTACTGCATGACTGCTGTGCTTGAATTGGACCCTCTGGCCAGCTCCTCTGATTCCTCCTCAGCAGTGTTTAGAGAAAGCCCATGACCTACCATAGGAGAGTTTTGAGGCCAAGTGCTTGGAGAACGCATCCACAATGGACTCCGCCTGAGGAACTTGCTCATCCCCCAGTAAGCCCAACCTGAAAAGCACAAGGGTCGCTGTTAGTGCACAGCCTGTGCATGTTCTGCATTAGCTTCAGGGTCCTGGGCTCCCTGACACATTGCTCCTTAGCGCAGGGCAGAGATGATATGTTACAAGTTCATTTATGATTAATTTACAGATTAGTTGTCATATATTAAGTATACCATAGTCATGTAAATGAATAGTCTGCAGCCACAGAAAATCAGATAAATCCTACTTGATCCAGAAACAGAGTGACAAAAATGCTTTAAAATAAACATTTTTCAGGTCATAATTGTCATCAGGGTTCTTCACTATCTACTTTTTTACCCAATATAAAAACAATGAATTATAATCTCTCTATAGGCCAACTAATGAACATTAATCAGTCATAAGCAGCTAATTAATCAAAGACAAGTACAAAGTATATCATCTGTCATGTCCTTTCTGTGGCCAGAAATGACTGTCATTAATCATTGGTCCAATATGTTTTGACCTAAATGGAAATATTGGTGGGTGCTTACCATTCTGCAGCTTCCAGCTGGGTATTGTCTCCTCCCAGCTTTGTGAAGACAACTTCCTTAAGCTTCTCACATGGGGAGGAACGGGAAATTCCAACTAGATCACATAGGAGTTGTTTCTGATTGAAAAATAAATATGAAAAGTCTAAGTACATATGTACTAAAACATTAGTTATCTGAGAAATAAACCAACCAAGACATTGGACATCAAGTACACCTCAAAGGTTTGTTACAAATAATTGAAATAGAAAATTAAGACAGTGTGTGTGTGTGTGTGTGTGTGTGTGTGTGTGTGTGTGCGCGCGCGCGCGCACACGCGCATGAATATCTTCACATCACAAATGCATGGTATTCCAGAACAATAAAAAACTCAATAAATACTTAATGCTAAAAAGGAGAACTACTAATACATTTCCTGGTCATGTATTTTCCCCAACACTTTTTTCCACTCATGTCCCCACCCCAAGCTCCTCTACCCCTGCACCTTGTAGCAATCAATGTGAAGCAGGCTAAACTACAAGGGGTTTAGTGCTGTGGTTGCCAGTGGCAACCAGAGTTCTTTTGTAGCTTCAATAGATGAGAAAGATCTCGAAGGGAATTAAATTTCAAAGGAACACTTAAAAGAGTGGCCATGGAATTTTCTTATTTCTAAACAAAAATTTTTTTTTCCCAGTGTCCCCAAAAGAAGCTATGGTCTAGATCAGAAGTTCACAGACTCAGTGTGGTTCATTTCACTGGAAGTTGTACCTACAGTGCTTATGCATATGCCAGTGGCATATGTCTATGCCAGTACTAGATTATTCTGCAGAGAATGCTTGGCCCATGAAGTCTAAAATGTTTATAATCTGATGCTGGGCAGCAAGCTTGTCTCTTGTGTTCTGGATCCTAGCAGCATCCTGGGATGACTCAGGAGGAGTACACTGCTTCCTAGGATTTAGTTATGAGAGAGAAATGCCTAAAACTCAGCCACATAAATGGCACAGTGAGGGGACTGACAAGATTCATACCCACATCCTCTTAAATATCACACTCAATAGGTCCAAATGACATGTCACCACCTACACAACTGGAAAATCAGAGGTCGAAGCAAAGAGTGAAGGCATCTTCCCCACTGTTCAGGGGATGATCCTGGGGAATGAGTGAATACAGGAACAGGCCAGGTACTGTAGCCCATTGCTTTCTCCATTCATCTAACGCACTGAAGTGGGGTGGGGAGGAGATATTCACCAGAATTCATCAACATACACCAGCCAGAGAAGGGATGCCTTGGTTCTGTGCAAAGCAGAGCTTTAGACCTGGCCATCTGAAAAGGTATGTGTGAAGCAGACAGCACAGAATTCTGGAAATGCTCACCCAGGTGAGAGGGTTGGCCTCAGGTCGGAGGGCAGGGTATGCTTCTCTGTTGATGAGTCCCAGCTTCACAAATCCATTCAAAGCTTTGGAATATCCCTGAAGCAAGAATTCATAAGCAGCAAATTAATGTTTTCCCTTTGAAGACAAATGAATTTTTACACCCCCTCTCCCCATTTTTTTTTCTTGAAGAGGAGATCTGATTTTACAACTAATTAACTTTTTGGAGAGTTTTTATATTTATATCTTATTTGGCAATAATCTTCAGTGGTGAAATGGGATCAATATTAACCATTGTCATGATAGTTCAAGTAAGTGGTTTATGAAAAAGCCTTTTTTTTTATTTTTTATTTTCTCAGTACTATGTTGCATGGTATGTTCTGGCAGCATAAGAGCTAATTTCCTGGTGAATTATATAATGCAGTTTAACAGAACATTATTTAATAGAACAGTCAGATTTAATCTTTATTACAATGTTTTGTTTTCAAATGCTAAGGATCACATACAGGGCCTCGTGCATGGGAGGAAAGTATTCTATCAACTTAGTTCTATCTATTTTACTTCTTTGTGATGGGGGGAAACAATAATCCACACCCCCAAAGCAGAGGACCCACCCCACAATGAAGATCTGGGTAGAGAAGAAAAGAAGGGCATCACGTTAGGTCTCTGTTACCAGGTTTTCTCATTTTGAGCATACTTACAACGTCTCACCTGTGACCACTTCAAGTCCCTATTTTATGGTTAGGAAACATTTCAGATTTGTTTTTGAGAAGTCCGTCTAACCCTTTCACCCCCTCAGGCCTCAGTCCATGTGTTTTAAATGATTCGAACCTCATCCTAAGCTCTCAAGACATACAACAGAGGAAGGACACTGACCTCAGAAAGAAACTGCCACTAACAAGACAAAGCGCATGCTTTTAGCCATTAGAGAAAGACCCAGTGTGTCACTCAATCCAGATTTGAACCTTATTAGGCCATAACAGGAAGATGGCAGCTGCCTGCTACTATGTGGAACCTGAGACCACGGTAACTCTTACAAGACCAAGAAACTAAGTATTCACCTATACCTAACACTGTCCTCCTACCTGCTCCCAATCCTTAAAGACTAAATACAATAAATTCGCTATTTTGAGTTGGGTATCCTAATACATATAATAATAATTAAGAAGAAGAAGAAGAAGAAGAAGAAGAAGAAGAAGAAGAAGAAGAAGAAGAAGAAGAAGAAGAAGAAGAAGAAGAAGAAGAAGAGAAGAAGAAAA
>NC_034591.1:43046143-43049042 GCF_900095145.1 Mus pahari
AAGAAGAAGAAGAAGAAGAAGAAGAAGAAGAAGAAGAAGAAGAAGAAGAAGAAGAAGAAGAAGAAGAAGAAGAAGAAGAAGAAGAAGAAGAAATTTAACCAGTGAACTGCAGGAGGGAGTGTCATAGCTGCGCAGGGCTATGAGACTAAGAAAATAAGCAGCACTTGGGTGTTCACCCCAAAACAAGACAGTTGTCATTCTATCCCTCCACAGCTCATAAAACATTTCAGAAAGAGAGCAAAGGGAACATAAAAGCTGGAGGACAGGGAGAAGGGAAGAGACTCCCCAGGGGAGAGTCCCAGTCTTATGACCACACAAACAGACCTGATTAAGACAAATGGGTCATTACACAAAATCAAGTCATAAATCTTGGAAAGGGACAGGAAGGGAAAGGGATGGGTGGGTGGGGGTTAGGGAGGACAAGAGGAGTGTAGTAAAGAGTATTACAGAAAGAGTAGCAACCAGAGAAACAGTGTAACCAAAATAAGTTATATAAAAGTATGGACTTGTCAGGCAACTAACTTAATAGAGATTCCCCCCTTGAAAAAGACTCTAACTTGCTTTCTCATTTTAACTACTAGAAAACATAAGCGTATACACTACTCATATCAAAACTAGAAATTTGCTTAAAATACAGCACTTACCTTATATCTCAGTGTTCCCCTTAATAATGTATGGGCAGATGAAATTCCATAAATCTCAGCATATTTTATGCTATCTCTGTTAGGATACCCTTCCAAGTTTAGGCCTGGGAAGTAATCCATGGATGTGACAGAGTTGAGAAAGGAGACTCCCCCTGTCACATTCACAACCTGAGGAAGATTGAAAAAATAACTAAAGTTCACAACAATTTGATTCCTCTGGGTTTATCTGAATTAACTATACAAAAGAAACTAACGGAATAGAGTTTAGGAAATGTTAATAAAACTTCAGTTGATACTTAGAATACCATTAGCCAAACTGTCCCTCTTGGAATACCTTGCCAGACTCTCCCACCCCAAACTTCTAAATCCTAATATACTTTATTTTCTAAACAAAAGTCTTGTTTTCAATTGGCTTTTGTTCCTACTTAAAACAGTATCATTTTGTCTGCATTAGGCTAGGTAGTTGGTTGGTTGGTTGGCTGATTGGCTGGCTGGTTGGTTGGTTGGTTGGTTGGTTGGCTGGCTGGCTGGCTGGTTGGTTGGTTGGTTGGTTGGTTGGTTGGTTGGTTGGTTGGTTGGTTGGCTGGCTGGCTGGTTGGTTGGTTGCTTGGTTGGCTGGCTGGCTGGCTGGCCGGTTGGCTAGTTAGTGGGTTGTTTTGCTTTTTTGTGATGTAATCACATCAAGTTGATAACAATGGCAATATTTTTTTCCTTTGGTCTCACATCTCTTGTGCTTTTCAGTCACCCAACTATCATTTTCTGACTAGATATTCTGTATATGTGCCAGACATCACACAAGTTGTAGAGAGAATAAGGAAAACAGTGAATGGGATCAATTCACATATTCTTCACATTCTTATTCATTGGGAGAAATAAAACCATTTGCTGAATGTTCAGCAACCACCTGTATTCGCATAATACTTAAAGCATAAACTGGAGGGTATTGAAGAGGCAGCAGAAGGAAGACCTCCCTTTAAAACAGACACAATGCCAAGACTATACAACAAAGCTCACATACAATTTACTGCTGTACTGCTGGTCAGAAGTTAAGCCTTGATTCCCCAGAGCCTTTACCCCTCCCCAGCACCCAAAGTGCCATGAGCACTGTTTTGTGTGTGTGTGTGTTTTTTTTTTTTTTAAAGATTTATTTATTTATTATATGTAAGTACACTGTAGCTGTCTTCAGACACTCCAGAAGAGGAAGTCAGATCTCGTTACGGATGGTGTGAGCCACCATGTGGTTGCTGGGATTTGAACTCAGGACCTTTGGAAGAGCAGTCAGGTGCTCTTACCTGCCGAGCCATCTCACCAGCCCACTGTTTTGTGTTTTAACTTTAAAGTATTATATTTCCTCTTAAGAGCTTGAAGACTGTGGCTGTCCTTGAGATGATGAAAAACATTCTGGAATGATAAACTTAGGGCCTAGGCCGCTGTCTAACTGGACTTTGTCCTGGTAGAAACAATTTGACCCTGCTTCTAAAGCTGCACAAACCAATGCCGGAGGAGGCAGTGGCCAGGGTTCAGAGGGATTTTTCCCAAGGAAAAGTGGACTAAATGGCATGGTGCTCAGACTCCATCTGTACATGAGCTCACCTGTACCAAGATGTGAGAGAGAAAATGGAAAATAATTTATATACAACCTAGGCCCCAGAAAGAAAGGGCTGCAGCCTACCCAGGAGGGGTGAGGTAAGATCTTTTTAGTTGCAAAGGTCACTTGCAGAGTACATCTAGAAAACCTTAGGAAGAATCCAAAGAATGTGAAGAATGCTTCCTATCTCATTTGCTCAGAGCCCCCTTTGTAGACACTATTGAACTTCTAATAGGATTCTAGTTTTAAAAGCAACCTAATAAAGAAGCCACAAGGTGGGTCTCTGCATCCATCTTGCTTTTATAACTTAAAGCAATTCTAAAGTCCTGCTTCTTTAATTGAAGATCAAAACATTTTTTTAAAGTAAATATCATGGCAAGCATTGTAGTAAAAAAAACTATAATCCCAGTGTTGGAAGCCTGAGGCAGGAGAATTGCTACAAGTTTGAGGCAACCCTAGACTATGTTCTAAGACTCTACATAATAGAAAGAAAGAAAGAAAGAAAGAAAGAAAGAAAGAAAGAAAGAAAGAAAGAAAGAGAGAGAGAGAGAGAGAGAGAGAGAGAGAGAGAGAGAAATTACCAACCTAAAATCATCAAGATTCATTTAGTTCTTATAACTAAAATCAGGTAACTCATACTGACTGCTAGTGGTTTGTTTAGAAAAAT
>NC_034591.1:43049512-43057381 GCF_900095145.1 Mus pahari
AAAAAAAAAAAAGAAAGAAAGAAAATGAACCAATAGAAGACTGTTCCACAGTAGCACTCCTCAACATATGATAGCAGCAAACAATGTCTAGTGTCCTAGGCTCAAAAATAAGCCTTGTCCAGTTCAATTATTCTATTAAGAACTTCAAAATTCATCTATCCATTTTGTAGAGGACTTGTGTTTTTCTCTGCTCAGACAATGCTTGCATCCCAGACCCACTCCCAGCAAACGCACCTCTCATGACATGACATGTGGTGGAAGGCTTCTCTGAGGCCAATTCTTTCTCATACATGCACCCAACCATTGAGAATTATAGGCATCTATTTTAGAACAAACACTCAGATCCCCAAAATAAGTGATGAACCAGCCTGCCTTTCCTGTTTATGGCTAAACTTCTGTTTCTCAAGGACTGGGCTTTGTCACACAAATCTCCTTAACTACAAATGATGCTGTACTTCCTGTTCCAGGAAATGGCAACTATGTCCTTGTTTCAAAGAGTTATTATAACCATCTTGAACAGTAGTTTGTTTCGAAAGCTTGCTATGACCAGTTGTCGGTTATAACTACCTGGTTATGATCACCTTGCAATCATGCCTTTGTTTCAGGAGGTCATCATGACTAATTTAACTTGTTATCTTATTTCCTGCTTCTATAACCCTACCACCAACTTTTCCCACCAAGTCCCTCATTTGGAAAACCTTTCTTGAGCTATGACAACCTTGTCTTCCTCTTATCCAATGCTAATCTCTTAAACCTGCCTTAGGAGGAGGCAGCCCTAGCCTGTGTATATAATTAATTAATTAGTTAATATAATAATAATAATAATAATAATAATAATAATAATAATAATAATAATAACAACAATAATAATAAAGCTTGTTTTAAATCATCAATTAAAAATGCTTTAATTAATTTGGTGTGGTGATTTGGTTCAATGGTCTCTTTCCTTTCTCCTGTTTTGGGGATTAATGTAAGTGTCATCATTAAATCAATAAGAAATTTAGCATGGTAAAGGTACAGGCTGTTATTAACTAGGGACCCTCAGTCTTTCAGGTATCCTGTGTGCTTTTCATCCATGTTAATCACACGTTTTCTCAGAAGTGTAAGTGACACAAGCAGATTCAAGCCTATCTAACACACTGCCTGTGTTCTTTCTACTGCATCACATTGAGCCTCTTGGTTTTGCTTATTTCTTGATCAGTATTTTCAAAAAGGATTCTGATAGCAGTGCATCTACTAAAAGCTATGCTAGAGTGGCTATGGCCACAGGGAGCCATTGCTAACTTGATTTCTTAAAAAGGAGGAGGGGCTTCCTTTCCGCACGTGTGAATTTCCTACTTTCCAAGGCTGGGAACTGTACCACCATCTACCCAGGGATGGAAGTAAGAGAAGACTAATCACTGCTCCCAGACACAGGGGAAGACGACAGATTTGCTAGAATTCAAAACAATACCAATAACTAGAGCTGACCACAAGAACACAGTACAGTGTGATCTGCTCTCATTCATAGACCCATCCTCATTACTAGAAAAGTTTAAGTATTCAACTGTAAGCCAGAGACAGAGAGGTCACCTGTCTTCATCATTACAGTTCTGAGTTCTGTAAGACCCATTCTGTGGCAGAGGAGATAGTGACAGAGGAGATGGTGGCAGAGGGGACAGAAGGGCAAGACTCTGAGAGACATTTTTAAGAAGTTTAACAATAAAGATTGGGGAACAGATCTATAGACTTGAATCACGGAAATTTCTTAGACACAGACAATCCAAGTATCTAAGTGTCAGACACTCGGATTGAGTTCAGACAAAAGAATAGTGAACAAAAGCTGAAGTGGCCAGGAAACTCTACAAGAGGAAATCTGAACAAGACCTTGAAAAAATATCATTTTAGCAGAGATAAGAAAAGCATCCTGTTTTCTCTTCAAATCCTCCAATGTCAGGAAAAAAAAAAATGCACTCCATTTTAGAAATCGAGTTCAGGATTGAAGAGGAGAGCAGGGGTGGATTTCAAATTTAACAACCACAAGTTCTGCAGCCAGAAACAACTTGTTTCTCCTGGGCTCTCAGGAGCACTAAGTTCTTTCTGCTGGTAATATTTGGTCAAGATTCAGGGAATGCCAATAAGTCTGCTGTTAGGCAGATTATAACCTACATGGCTTCATTAATTCACATGACAGGACTGCTATAGAAGTCTCCAGGCCTAGGTTTAGGGATAGTTAGAACAGAGAAGAAAATGCCCAAGCCATATGCTCATAAAGCTTGGATATGGCTCTCATCTCATCCCTTTATCAGAGGAAATAAAAGTGACATTCACATCCTGATGCATGCCCCTAAAATTCTCTGCTGGCTTAGTCGGGTTTGGCATACTGTGATCCTCTGGTTACTAACTCATTTGTTCTCAAATTAGGCTGTTTCTGCATAGGCAGAAAAAAATACTAGTTTCATTTTCTGATGCATCAAACATCCCATGTGGAGGGCCACTTGTATCCAGCCCTGAATTCTCTGAACTCAGAAATGTCAGTCAGCTATTGTCACCATCTTTGGTGCTTATTCCAAAGTCTAACTCAGGGTGTGGCATGTTGAGATCAATTGAAAGACAATGTAAATATACTCAATAAGTTTCATACTGAAGTCACTTGAAAGATAACCACTATTTCCATAAGTAAATAAGATGAGAAGTCCGTTTTCAGAAGAAGCCAAGAAGGAAGAATGAACACAGGACTGGTTGAAAAATTAAAGGTGACCCATTAAATAGGACAGAAAAATATACACTGGGAAATATCAGTGGAGACAAGGGAGGGCAGGTACTAATACTTGTCAGTAAGAGCTGTGTGTTGACAGAAACTTAGCTGATTGGAAGAGAGTCCACACATTGGATGGCTGCTTTTCCAGAGCTTTCTCTGAGATCGAATTGTTCATCTAAGGGGAGGAGGCCAACTCTTTGCACATGTGTGTTCATGTGCATGGCCATGGTCAGACAACACTGATATTGGGGGGACATGTTTGGAGTCCCTTTGGCCACCACTGCAGGTGTTTATCTCTAAGGTTTCCATGATGAGCCTTTTTACCTTCCCATTAAGCAGATAGCTAGCGGGCTGCATTATGTTCATCAAGACTCCCACTGGACTCCAGCTGAATTTATATCGCAAGGGATTATCTGAATGTTCAGGGGCTGGAAGGCCACCACAGTAGGAAACATAAGACTCAATCTGCAAATTGAGAAATAAATGAAATCAGTAATATTAAGAAGACGAATTATTATTTATTTTTTTAAGTTATTGAGGCTTTCAAACATACATCCTCAAAGTCAAACACTTATTAACACAGATTATATATACAGATGCACACACATATATGTATATGAAAAAATATATAAACTCTGCTAGAGATAATAGCTAAATTTTCATCCTGTTAAAAATTCAACTGTTAGAGCTGCAGAGATGGGTCAGTACTTAAGACTGCTTACTGCTCTCACAGAGAACCGTGCTTTGTTCCAAGCACCCATGCTAGGCAGCTCATAACCTCCTATAATCCCAGCCATATTGGAAAATCCAATACCTTCTTATAGCCTCTGAGGGCATCCACACCCACACACATCTGTGTATGTACATGCAAGCATATACATACACATCAGTGAAAATAAAACAAAGCTTTTAAATAAATAAATAAAATTCAAGTATTAATTCACTTTTTCTTTGTCGGTTCCTATAAGTTTCATATCCAAAAACATATATATGTATATGTACATATATATATATATATACACACACATATATATGCAAAAACCTCCAAATCACTTTATTTGAGTGACCATATCTACATATACAGTTATTCTTTGTCTTGTGTAATTACTTAATTAAACAACAGACTAATACCCCAGAGGTTTTTTTCTAACTTCTAAATGCAAAATCTTATCAAAGAATCTGTCTCAAAGGCAAAATCTTTAAGAAACAAAATGATTACAATATCATCTATTTCTCTAGAACTGTTATTAAGACCCAAGTTATTGTTTGACTCTGCAGATATATCTGTAGGTTCTGCAGTTTTGTAATTCCTAGTCAAAGGAAGAGCTGTAGTCTAGCAAATCGCGAATGAGAAGCAAAAGACAACCCTATATGCCCTGAGGGGATGTCTGCACAGAACGGGCTCACCGTGGCTCCCTGCTCTTTGGCTGTATCAATTGTTTCCATTGCCAACATGTGATCAAGACCAGGATCTAATCCCAGTTCACCAATGACTGCAATGCCAGCGTCATCCACACTGCCACGGGTGGAAAAGAAGAAAATGGAAAAGTCAGACACAGAAGAGCAACAATCCCGAGGTGGCACCTTATTGGAGACTGTGGCTTACCTCTTTTCCAGTTCTTTCATGGCTGGCGTAATGTAGCTTGCAGTGACCATATTAACCCTGTTTTCGATGCAGGCTTTGGCCACCACAGGATGAAGCACATAAGGCAACAAGCTGAAAACAGAGGGAGAAGGGGACTCAGAAGCTTTGGTTTCCAGTCCTCTCTCCCTTCCAGGATACTTGAACTATACCATAGCCCAGTCCTAAGAAAACGCCCAAATGGTCATCAATGGGAGGAGAGGTCCTTGGTCTTGCAAAGATTATATACCCCAGTATAGGGGAATGCCAGGGCCAGGATTCTAGAGTGGGTTGGGGAGCAGGGGTAGGGGAAGGGTATAGGAGATTTTGGGGGGAGGAAACTAGGAAAGGGAATAGCATTTGAAATGTAAATGAAGAAAATATCTAATAAAAAAAATTAGAAAAAAGAATTCTCTCAGAAATGACCAAGGACCTCTGAACTACAGAACAGATTTGTCCTGCTGTCTACCATACAATGATCTTCACTAACCATTTCTGTATTTTTTTCTTTTTAATACTTTTTACATTCCCTCATTATGCTTGTCTTTATATGCATGTAACATATCTGAATCACAAATATCTCATAATTCAGAAATTCTATTTCTAGTGTTCTAAGAGCATAAGGCAAACACTGAAGTGTGTCTAGCAGCATGTTCATAACAGCCCAAATCAAAACAACTAAATTCCATCAAAGTTACAAGAGTATTAAGGGTATGTTCACACAGTAGAGCATACACAGCCGGTTCTCATAATCACAGTATCAAATGAATGAAGTCAGTCACAAACAAGGACTTACTGAATGACTCAATTCTACAAACTTTGAAAACATGCAAAAAGCTAATCTAGATGTTAGAAGAAAGAACAGTGCTTATGGGATAGAGCCAACAAGTTTACAAAGGTTACTAAGAAGGCTTGTAGGATATTATCAAAATGCTTCTTGATGTGGATAGTCGTTAGAAAATGTATTAATGTTGCAGCAATTCCCCGGGCAACATAGTTGTGGGTTTTTTATTCAAGAGTATGTGTGTATGTGTGTTTTTGTAGTGTGCAAATAAACATACACTTGCAAGAGGAAGAGTGTGAGAGAGAAAGACATTGAGAGATAGATGGTGAGACAAAAACATAAGAGACAGAGACAGAATATTAAAACAAAGAGTCAGAGACAAAAAGAATATTACCATTTAGCCCAGGCTGGCCTCAAACTTTCAATTTTCCTGTCTTAGCCTCAAGCAAGTGCTGGAAATACAGGAAGGTACCACCACATCATACTATTCTCATACTTATTTATATTTTCATACATATGTTCTTCAATTAAATGTTTATGAGAGAGAAGACAGAGGAGGAAAGAGCAAGAAGGAAAAAGAGACAGGGAGAAAATAAGAGAAGATTAAAACAACAAGATTCAGGGCTGGAGAGATGGCTCAGCTGTTAAGAGCACAGACTGCTCTTCCAGAGGTCCTGAGTTCAATTCCCAGCAACCACATGGTGGCTCACAACCATCTGTAATGGGATCTGATGCCCTCTTCTGGTGTGTCTGATGACAGCTACAGTGTATTCATATACATAAAATAAATACATCTAAAAACAACAACAACAACAACAAGATGCACAAAGAACTTTCTGTTGCCCACTACCTGATCACAAGATCCTGGGATTCTACCAGGGAGTGCAGCTTTGCCTCTTGCTTGCCAACAGTCAAACTGACGGGGTTGATTTTGTATTTCTTGCTC
The DNA here is from genome assembly GCF_900095145.1 of Mus pahari. Classification (NCBI taxonomy): domain Eukaryota; kingdom Metazoa; phylum Chordata; class Mammalia; order Rodentia; family Muridae; genus Mus; species Mus pahari. The sequence continues at coordinate 43,055,604 of NC_034591.1, forward strand.
AGCTGCTGCATTTGGTTCGTCATGTCAGAGCCTATTTCAAGAATAGAAAAATCCACTCTTTTAAAGATTTCATTCCACTGGAGACATTTCCATATCTCCACAACATTTCAAAACTTAGAAATAAAAATCCTCTAAAGTTCAGATTCAACAGGCAATGAAATTAGCTTTTATTCTTAAAAAGCAACACAACAACACCTGATTACCTAGTGTTATTTCTATATTGTTGTCTCTGGACAGATACTCCAAAACAGGCTCAGACACATAGCCAGACCCAAGAACCAAAACCTTCTTCTTGGTACTCATTGAAAGGAATTGAATGCGTTCTCTGCATGAAAAAGAAGGGGAGGGCAGATAATTAAAGTTTACTTCTTTTAAATGACAAAATCGTGTGATCTCCAAATACAACACAAACTTAGATGCTGAAGCAACGAAATCTCCCTGCACTGCTTTCAGTAAGAGTGTCCTAGGAATTCCTTAGGCTGATACACTACATCGTTTGATTTAGATCTTGTATAATAGACTCTGGCCTTTGAGATGCTCAAGGTCTACAGACTGCCATGAATTCCTGCAGCTAGAATGAGGACTGGGCTACTTTTTCTCTGCTTACTGACAGTCAAATAACTTGGTTCATACTTTGTCCTCCCAGAAGTATTTATTCTAAACAATCTTGGGTCTGGATGCTGGATACCTTATTTCCTTCTCACCAGAGTCCAAGGAAACAACAATCTGAACAAGGGCTTACTGCTACCTGTATCAAAACCTGTTTTGTCAGATATCTTTAGGCTAATGTAAGAGATTAAGACTAGAAAGTATTTTAATTCTTGACCCATGTATTCTGTTAAAAGTTGTACTTTGACAAACAATGACCTCCGTGGTAGTGACGGCGTCTTGCTCAACTATTTTATTGTTTGCTTCATTATGTTTTGAGTGTGGGAGTGATTATCAAATGGTTTTAACAGAGATTCCCAGATGTCCTCACGCATCTATAGACATAGTCTGGTATGGGGTTTCACAGCAAACTTGGATGGTGGGGTCTTTAGGGTATTCTCACACTGTAATCTGCCAACTTTTTCATTTGCAATACATGAATAAATACTACTATAAAATGTTCCTGTCCATCTTCACCCAGAAACATATGCACACTACTGAGATCTCCTTCAACTATGATTCCCATCCATTTAACTGAAAGAACCACCATTACCTGTTTATTAGATATTCTTTCCAGTAGTACCTTATGTAATTTGTATAAATAAAACATTATTTTGATGTAACAATTTAAAATGTTTAAAACACTCCTAGATTCCAATTCAGTCCACATCAGCTGTACCGCTAACCCCAAATTCTAGGTTAATAGCCACTGTGCTAAGCAATGAAAAGAATGTAAGACTGCTGTAAATTTCCTTTCTAGGTAAGATCTCCATGATAAGATTCCTGCCTTAAGAATACACTAGTTCCCGGAACTGCAGCCAATCAGCCCAGCTGCCCCAGAAGATGTGATGCACAGACTGAAGAAACAACAGACTGCTTGACACATCATTACTATCACAGTAAGGAATCATACAGGTAACAAGGATAAACAGAATTATAAATAACAAGCAAACATGATGCTTCCCTACAAGAAACTCTCTTACAGAACTATAAAGGCACTTTGAATTTTAGAATATGGAATTCTTTTTTTTTTCCAATTTTTTATTAGGTGTTTACTTCATTTACACTTCAAATGCTATCCCCAAAGTCCCCTATACCCTCCTGCCCCCACTCCCTCTTCTTGGCCCTGG
>NC_034591.1:43057726-43059231 GCF_900095145.1 Mus pahari
GTGTGTGTGTGTGTTAAAAAAAAAACTTGATTTGGCATATCTCTTTACTTCTTGTAACAAGAAGTACCTTAAAAAACAAAACAAAAAAAACAAAAAAAAAAAAAAAAACAAAGGTAAGGTAGGTTTTCTATTGTGTTCTGTTTCCCCCCTGGCTTCTCCCAGCAATTCAGTTTGTAGGTTATTTTGCAAAATGTGAAAAGACCAGGGGAAGTTCAGTCTGTGGGAGAAACAAGACAATTTCAAGAAACATCAACGTTTCCTGACTCTGAACAGGAGAGTCTTTTAAGGAAGCACAGGGCTGGTTTGAAGGATTCACAGGCTTTTTAGAGCACCATTCTCCTCTCACCAGCTGCCTTCTTCACTGTCTCTGTTCATTTCTATTCATGATCCCACTTTGCTAACCATCATACTGAACAAATCAAAGTCCAAACCATCAACAAAAGCTAAGCAGAGCCCTTCCGGTCGGCGCCAGCACCAGGGCACTAGGGCTCAGAGTCTGCGGACACCCCCACAGTCCCTAGAGGACTGTCCACGCGATCTTAGGATCACTGGTGAGCTGAACACTACATCTGCTCCAATCCAATCGCGAGCAGGACCTGAGACAGCACTAGGGCAGCAGAGAACTGGCCTGACCAGGGGCACAAGTCCCTTCCGGTCAGCACTAGTACCTGGGCACCTAGGGCGCGGAATCTGCAGACACCCCCATGGTCCCTAGAGGACTGCCCACACGTTTTTAGGATCACTGGTGAGCAGAACATTACATCTGCTCCAATCCAATTGTGAAGGGCCTGTGACAACAGGAACAAGGACACCAGAGCCTCCTGACCAGAGGCTCCGGTTCCTTTTGATCAGTGCTGGTTAACATTGGTTTCAAATGGACCAGACAGCTCCAAGATCCTCAAAGGAGACACCACTTCCAGGCACTGTAACACGCCCAGGATCTTAGGACAACAGGATCCCAGGATAACAGGAGCTGGATCACACCAGAATTTGAGTGTCTCAGAGGAGCTTGACTGCCAAGAACACTGACACACCCAGACTATCAGGTTCATAGGAGCCCGCAATCAAAGGATCAACAGAGAAAGCTGAACTCTGAGGAGTCCTGAATCAGCTGGGATTATAGGAAGGACAGGCTCCAATCAGATATATTGAGGGCAGCAAGCACTTGAGATAATCAGATGGCAGGAGGCAAGCGTAAGAACAGAAGCAACATGAACCAAGGTTACTTGGCATCATCAGAACCAAACTCTCCCACTATAGCAAGTGCTGGATACACCATCACACCAGAAAATCAAGACATGGATCTAAAGTCACTTCTCATGATGATGATGGAGGACTTTAAAAGGGAAATACAGGAAAACACAGGTAAACAGCTAGAAGCTTTTAAATTGGAAACACTAAAATCCCTTAGAGAATTTCAGGAAAACACTGCTAAACAGGTAGAAAGCCTTAAAGAACAACAGGAAAAACACTGCTAAACAAGTAGAAGTCCTTAAAAAAGAAAC
>NC_034591.1:43059242-43074835 GCF_900095145.1 Mus pahari
TAAGTGGATATTAACCCAGAAACTCAGAATACCCAAGACACAATTTGTTAAACTCATGAAACTCAAGAAGAACAAAGACCAAAATATGGACACTTTGCCCCTTCTTAGAATTGGGAACTAAACACCCATGGAAGGAGTTACAGAGACTTAAGGATGGACTATCCAGAAACTGCCCTACCCAGGGGACCATCCCATAATCAGCCACCAAATGCAGACACTATTGCATACACCAGCAAGATTTTGCTGAAAGGACCCTAATATAGCTGTCTCTTGTGAGGCTGTGCCAGTGCCTGGCAAACACAGAAGTGGATGCTCACAGTAAGCTATCGGCTGGAACACAGGGCCCCCATTAGAGGAGCTAGAGAAATTACCCAAGGAGCTTAAAAGGTCTGCAACCCTATAGGTGGAACAACAATATGAACTAACCAGCACCCCCAGAGCTCGTGTCTCTAGCTGCATATGTAGCAGAAGATGCCCTAGTTGGGCATCATTTGGAAGAGAGGCCCCTTGGTCTTGCAAACTTTATATGCCCCAATACAGGGGAACACCAGGACCAAGAAGTAGGAGTGGGTGTGTAGGGGAATGTGTGTGTGTGTGGGGGGGGGGGTATAGGGGATAGCATTTGAAATGTAAATGCAGGAAATACCTAATAAAAATTGGAAAAAAAAAAAAAAGCTAAGCAGAAAGGACCACAGAACGGCTTAATATGCTGATTTCCTTTGGAGGAAAATTAATTTAGAAATCACTTTTCATTCAGCAACACTGTTTCACTCTTCTGCTGGCAGGCCAGACCCCAGGGGATTTGAACTGCTGTGGAGATGCTATGCTGTTCTTTAAAGAAAAAGCACTCACGCTGGTTTCAGCCGTTGCTTACTTTAGATTTCTAACATACCAAAATGTACATGCTATGTAAATCTAATAATAACTCTCCTTGAAACTTTTAAGCATATCTATCAAATCCAAGGTAAGAATAAAGTACAATATCAGAATTTTTTTTTATCAGTACGTACCTGCTTTCTCGAAGTTTCTGTATATATTTGTATTTTTCAGTCAATAGACCATTGGATGTAATCACTGCCTAGACGTGCATACACAAGACAGTCTTTTAGTATTCAACATTTAGTCCTAGGACTATGAATACATGACTCACAGTAGAGACAGAATAACTGAAATGTGGGAGTGGGAGGGGGAGAGAAAAGAAATGGAAGGACAGAAACAGAGAGATGTCAGGAACGGAGGGAAGGATGAAAAGTGTACACACCACAAAGAGAATTGACAAAGATGGTAGGAAAAGGTTAAGTTCACGTGAAGAACTTCTCATAACTTACATCTCGCACCACTGGAGAGAAGTTCTGGCTTTCTAGAGGTTGTGATGCATCCGATAACAACTGTGGAGAAAGAGAGCGGGGAAGAGGTCAACAAAACAGTGGCCAAATGGCACTTATCATCAGATGAAAATCCTGCTGAAAAGAAAACGTTTTCGGAATATTGCCGAATATAAATGAATGGCATAAAGATCTATAGGCAGTTCCATGTGAAGAAATATAATGTTGCAAGGCAAGATCTGATACTAAAACTAAAATTTGATTGTAATCACCTTTGCTTGCTGAGAACACACAAAAACTCTTCTTTCAAAAGCAGAGTATTATATTAAATTTCCCAAGTATTAGAGCCATAGTCTTCCCTCTGAGTGCCTCTGTCATATCCCAAAATTTCAAGCTGTTCCATAAGAAACAAACAAGCCCACCAACCTCACTGTAGACCCTTTGGTCATATTTAGTTTTATGGGTAAGAGAACACTTCAAAACTCAGGAATAATGAACAGTATATATAATCTGTCCATTTTATTTGAAGATTGAATCAGATAGATATTGACAGAAGACATCTCTTCCCTCTCTCCCTCTCTCCCTCTCTCCCTCTCTTCCCCTCTTCCTGAAACCTCAGGCAGAGTTTCATAGAACTGGCCTTGAACTCACAGAACTCTACCTACCTCTATCTTGGAGTGCTAGGTTAGAATGAGCTATCACATCTGACCCATTTCTTACTACACCTGAAAAGCCTTCCCTTTTTCTCAAGATCCAGAGAACAACAGAGTATCAGTCAGAACTTTCCTAGGGTAAAGTCTAGAACACTTACCCAAATAAGAAACAAGTCATTACACTGCGGGGAGTGGAAGGAGGGAGGAAGGAGGGGGTACTAGAAACAATATAACATTGTTTTTTGTGCATCTGAAGCAGAAAGTCAATAAGTAGCTATTGAATCCAAGGGAAAGGAAACTTCCTTATCTTCCCCAAGCCAGTGCCCTGTAATACCACAGAGTCTGTATGGACTTTAAGTCAAAAGTAAAAAACTAACAAAAATGTAGCAATAAAATGACTTCTAATGACTTTCTGCTAGTCCCATAGATCAATGCTCAGCCACCATCGGGAGTCCTCCTACAGCAGATGGGAACAAACACAGAGAGCCACAGCCAGACATCATGTAGAGAGTGAGAGACCTTGGAATACTCAGCCCTAAATGAAATCAAATCCATCAAATTCCTCTCAGCAAGGTTCAGGAAACCCTGTGGAAGAGGCAGCAGAAAGAGTATTAGAGCCAGAGGGGATGGAAGACACAAAGAGGATAATGTCCTCTGAGTCAACAGGACCAAAGCTCATATGAGCTCACAGAGACTGACACAGCATGCACAGGGCCTGCTCAGGTCAGTACCAGCTCCTTGGCATACATATTCTGGCTTCCAATTTAGTGGTTTTCTGGGATTCAAGTGTGTTAATGAGTGGGTCTCTGTGACTTCTCTTGGGCTCTTTTCCTCCTGTTTCATCCAGTTCTGATGGGTTAGTTTTTGTTTAATCTTCTTATATTTTATTTTACTATATTTTATTATTACCCCTTAGAGGCCTGTTTTTTTCCCCTGTCAAGAGACACACAGTGAGTAAATCCTGATAAGAAGGGAGCTGGGCAGTGGTGGCACACGCCTTTAATCCCAGCACTTGGGAGGCAGAGGCAGGCGGATTTCTGAGTTCGAGGCCAGCCATGGCTACACAGAGAAACCCTGTCTTGGAAAAAAAAAAAAAGAAGAAGAAGAAGGGAGGTGGAGAGGAGCAGGAAGGAGTGGAGGGAGGAAAAATCATAATCAGAATAAATTATATGACCAAAAAAAATCTATTTTCAATAGAAGGAAAAATATGACAAAGAAAAAAGTAAAAATGAGGGAAAATATATTAGTGTGTATATTCTAAAATAGTTCCTGTTACAGTTTGTAAGAAAGAGATCCCCAGAGCTCATGGGTCTGACTGAACACTTGGTAGCACTGTTTGGGGGGATCATGGAGCCTCTGGGGCTGTGTGGCTGAAGAATGTGGGACACTGAGGGAGGACATTGAGGTCTAAGGTTTAGCTTTGTCCTCTCTTTACTTCTGGATCCTCCCAAATACAGTCAAGCACCCTCATGTTCCTGTCACCACCACTGTCATCCCTTCTGCCATGTGCCCAAATAAAATGTTCTTCTCTTAGCTGCTTTTTGTCAGATACTCAATCACAGCAACGAGAAAAGCTATACAGGAAGTTGGTACAGACAAGTGAGGCCTTCGCCATGATAAACTGGACCATAGGAATCATTGATAGTCCTTAGGTGCAAGCTTATTAGAGAAATGTGGACGAGTGCGGAGCTGCTGGCTAGAGAAGCCCTCAAATATCACAAGCAAAGCTTAATGGGCCATTCTGATGGGAACTAGAAAAACCAAAATGTCAATGGGGGAATCATATTGTAAAGTCTGGGATAATGGAGTTTCAGACACAAACAGGACATTGTCAGGAACTAGACCAGAAGCCAGTGTGTTACATTCTTTTAAAAAGTCCAGTTTATACCCCTGTCCAAAAACTTAGCTGGAACCAACTTCAGAAGTAACAGACTATGGACTAGGTGTCTAGAAAGATTGCTCAACAGTTAAGAACACTTGTTGCCCTTGCAGACAACCCAAGTTTGTTTCCCAGAACTCGCATAATGGCTCACAGTGATCTATAAGAAACTTACATACTTACAATTCAATAAATATTTTAAGAAATTAAGTAGTGAACTAATTTGTTCAGTGGAGAAAAATGCGAAGACAGTGTAACCATTCAGAATATGGCATGGCTGTGTGTACATCTCACGGTAGTACTGTGTTTGCCCATATTTACTGTGAGAGAGAGCAAAAATTCCCAGAACTCACACAAAGATGAGAGAATGGATTCCACACACAGTCAGCAGCACATGTGCACATATACACACACACAAACAAATAAAAATTTTAAATTAAACTATAGAACCTACCAATTAAACAAAATAAAAGTAAATGTAGTAGCAAGACACAATAAAGAACTACATTAAGCTCACTCATAAACACAAATGTAATAATCTTAAACAAGATAAACTGATGTGTGAACTCAGTAAGAGTACAATTAATAGATACACATGAATACACATGTGTACATTCATCTGCACATACACACATACTCGAGACATATCAGAAAAACTCTTTAGAGTAAAATTGTTAGTCATAGCTCCAAACAGAAAACCACCTAAATGCCAAACAATGGTAAAATAAACAGATGTTGATATATCCATTAGCCACCCGAACTTGGTTACAAGTAGAAGATTAATACATTGTGGTCAAGTTGAGTTTACTCTATGAATGTAAAGATGGTTTAATTTGAAAATCAGTTGACAGAAATTATCATATTAGCAAATCAAAATCATATAATCTTGATGAATGCAAAATATAACTACCATTATAATAGTTCAAAAGTCTTTGATATGTAAAAGTATGTGAAAATTTTATAGTGAATGTTAGACTTTCTGAAGAAACTATTCTCTAAGGGGGAGAAGGGACCAAAGAGTCAGAGGATGGGGAGAGAGGCTGTAAAATACCAACTTCTAAGTACAACACAGATATGACAACCATGAACTCACAGTAGATGGCTACTGTACTGGCACTAGGTCCACACAAGTTGGCCCTTCTTGGCACTAAGCTACAGAGAGGACTGGGCTAGATTGTAGAATTTACTGTTGATCTACTGACGACCAATAGATTCTGACTTGAGGGGAGGCATGGTATCCACTTGTATGCCCACTGGTAGTCAGACCAAGTTCTGACAGTTAGTTCCAGTGCATGACCACGCAGACAGCTCTGATTAAACTCTGAAGAACACTAAACCAAAGCGAAGTAAGTAAATACTGAAAGGAGTCAGGGGCAGGGCTGGGAGAGGTAGGTCAGACATTGGAGGAGATAGGGGAAAGTAAGCAGAATACATAGTGTGTGTAAAACTTTAAAAGAATGAAACTTGCTAACAAAAAAGGATTTTAAGAGGCAAAGATACAAGTTACCTGCTGTTACTATTCACCATAAAAGCACAAATATCTTTCAAAAGATACCAAAATCTTCAGGGTTAGAGGTCAGGACAGTAGACATGGAACTTTTGAAAAGAAGAGTAATTAGGTTATTGGATGAGAAAAAAAGAGGTGTGGGGGATGGTAATGCTGTCTGACTTTTGACCGATAGCTCTCATTGAAATGTGACCATTTTCACTTTTATTGCTTAAATGGTAGGAGATTTTTTTTTGAGATTATAACATTTCTCCCTTCCCACTTCTCTCTCCAAACCCTCATATATTACTTTCTCTAATCTCTTTCAAATTCATAGATTCTTTTATCATTGTTATTGCGTGCATGTGTGTGTATATATGTATCGAATACATGCCTTTGATACTTTTAACACTTTGTATTTTACATAATATAAAAGCTTTATATGTATATTGTTTTCTTTAATAAAAATTGTATTCACGAGTGTTGTCATGATGAGCCACACTGGCTAACTCTCATGATGTTTTAGTGCAAATTCATTGAATTGACCCCCCCCCACACACACACATACATACCAATATGAAATACACTACACTGAATGATATTTTTTATTAAAGACAAGTAGGAGGTCAGTGGTATGACCAAGCAGGTTGCCACCTGCTCTTGCCAACAAGGTGATGTTGTTACCTGCCCAAAACTTCTACAAGATCAAGTCAAGAACAGATGGGGGAAGGGTTCATAAGACCTCATTCCCAGCCAACTGCTATTGGTGGTTGACGGTTGCTCGATGAGGGACAGTCATTTTTCTTAGGGGTAAGATGCCCGTGCTTCAGTAGATAGCTTCTCAATCAATACATATAGGCAGTATTAATAGTCCTCAGGAGTTGTTATCTTTTAATATATTAATTAAGAAGGGAGATATTTTGTGGGTTTCTGGGCAGAGTTGGAGGTGGGAGGGGAGGGTAGATAAAATAAAAATACACTGTAAGCAGTTTTAAAAGAAGTGACATCGTCGCAGTTGCAGGCAAACGGAACTAGGACAAAAAAAAATAATTATAAGCACGGCAACCCCGACCCAGAAAGACAAACACGGTATGTACTCATTTATAAATGGATTTTAATTGTTAAGTGAAGGATAATCATGTTGCTATCCACAGACCTAGAGAAGCTAAGTAACAAGGAGGTCTCAGGAGTGGATGCTTGGATCTCCCTGGGAAAGGGAAACAGAATAGGTTTTTGTGGGTGGACTGTGGTTGGATGGGGATGGAAACAGGAGGGGTCGGGTGGAGGAGGGAGGGACAGAGAGAGAGGGAGAGATTGAAATAGTTGGCCATTTAGGGGGAAATATGGAAGTCTGGTGCAGTGGAAACTTCCTGGAACCTATGAGGTTGACCCCAGTAGGGGAGGGTATAGAGTGCTGTACCAGCCATCATCTATAACCACGCAAGTCCCGTGGTAGGGCTGGGATACCAACCCAGCCACAAAATCTATAACCTGCAACCTGCCATGCCTACAAGATGCTCAGGAACATAGGTGGCTCAGAGCTTGTGGGAGTGGCCAACCAATGACTAATCTAACCCTCAGTCCACACCAGGAGAGGAGGCTGATGCCTGTCTCAGCCTAGATGGCCACGATCCAGAAGCTGGAGAGCTCGGAGACATAGGGTCGAACCAAACAAGACTGAGCAAAATAAAATAGAATGGAAAAGGGTAATGAAACAATTCCTAATGGTATTCTGCTGTACTCATAGGATTGGTGCCTAGCCCAGACTTCAGCAGAAAATCTTCCCCCAGCTGATAATAGATGCAAAGACCCTCAGTCAAACATTAGGTGGGGCTCAGGGAATCCCACTGAAGACGGGAGAGGAAGGATCATCAGAACCAGAGGGGTCAAGGACACCAGGAGAACAAGGTCCACAGAACCAACCAAAGAAGGGGCCTGCATGGGTCTTCACTAGGTCCTCTGCATACATGCTGTGATTCTTTATATTGGGGTTTTTGTAAGAATCCTAACGATGCTCCTATTGGGGTGTCTCTCTTTTGTCTGCTTATGGGACCTTTTCTCCTAATGGGTTGCCTCATCCAGCCCTCATTTGAGGGTTTCTACCTAGTTTTACTGTATCTTGTTATGCTGAATTCAGTTGATATCCCTGGGAGGTCTGTTCTTTTCTGAAGGGAAATGGAGGAGGAGTAGATCTTGGGGAGAGGAGATGTGGGGGGCACTGGGATGAATAGAGTGAGGGGAGGCTGAGGTCACAGTGTATTGTATGGGAGAAGAATAAATAGATAAAAATTTAAAAAAAAATTAGTAGTCACATCCATCCACATGACTACTTGATATTCAGCATTTAACATCATACAAGTTGGGCTATAATACACAATTTCCCCGCTGACAAGGAGGACTTAAAGCCAGGAATTTGCTAACACTTATGGCTACTCTTAATACTCTGCTGGAGCCAAGGTAACTCAATCCACTTTCTAGCATCAGGAAGTTTCACGTTAGATTTAGGGGGACTAAGCTCTTACCAACGACCCCTCCTTTAAATACTAGGTGTAAACCCTAGGAAAAAAAAGTTCAGGCAATAAACAACTGCAGGAGGGGTTTAGACACAGAGGGACAGCAGGCTTGGAGAGAAGCATCAGAACAGAGGAGCATCCACAGGAGTAGCCGAGCTTCCCGGTTTGGTACTGCTTTGGTGATGAGCCTTGGGTGAAGTTCTAATTTCACTCCGTCAGTGTCATAAACCATATTGACCAAACGAGCTTACTGGAGGAAAGTGTTTATCTTGGCTTACTAGTCTATCACATCGGGAAGTCTGACCAAGAACTTGAAGAAATCATGGAGGAATGCCATTTGCTGTCTTTTCTGCTCACGTTGCACTAGCTTAGAAATACAGCCCAGGACCACCTGCCTAAGCAGCGATGCTAACAACCCTGGGCCCTTCTGTATCGAGTGATCATCAAGACAGCCTCCTCCAGAATCCACAAACCAGACGGATGGATACAATTCCTCTCGTGATACAATCCCTCAAAGCATTGGTTCCTGTCAGGGGACTCTAGGATGATCAATTGACAATATTAATCAGGACAATCAATAGATGTTCCTGAAATCAACTATTAATAAGTTTTAAGTGTATCCCCTTCTGAGTAGCAGACATAACTGTGTGTCTTTCTGCTGCATCTCACTTGACAGCGCTTCCATACTGCACATGCTCACCACACACACAGGCACCGTTAGAAGCCATCTCAGATCTCGAAATGCAAGGTACTTTGAGACTGAGAGACCACATTGACATAAATTTTATAAGATATAATTACCATTGCTCTATTTCATAGTTGCTATTATCAATCTCTTCCTGAACCATGTTTTTCAATGAAACTTTGTCATAAGTATGCATGTATACAGAAGATACTTGTGTAGGCTCTAACACTGTGTATAGCTTCAGACATTACCTGGGGAGCCCCAGAATGAGTCCCCTGCAGATAAGAGAAACTAACATAAAGATCACAAAATGGCTTTTAAAACTGTGTTTCCATGTGATGAAGAAAAATATATTCATAACAAGAAAGCAGGGAGCTGGGCCGTGGTAGCACACAACTTAAATCACAGCACTGGGAAGGCAGAGGCAGAGGGATCTCTGAGTTTGAGGCCAGTCTTGTCTACAGAGCAAGTTCCAGGATAGCCGAGGCTACACAGAGAAACCTCTATCTCAACAACAAAACAACAACAACAAAAACAACAACAACAAAAAAACAGTATTCATAGTGTGGTAGAAGCCAGAAGCCACAAACCAGACTGATGACTCATTGCAGTGACAATCTGCAAACAAATAAATGTGGAGAAGAGGGTATACTATGAGAGTAAACACACTATGACACTCTACAGCTTCCACAATTAGATTTTTTTTCTTTTGTGAGGGACATTGCAAGCGAAGAAGGCAGGTATGACGGGACAGGGAAGTGAATGGGATTGGGTTGCATGATATGAAGTGTACAAAGAATCAACAAAAAGTGAAATAATAATAAAAAATAAAAATACAAAAAAATAATAAATTGATGATGAAGATGGTGGTAGTGGTGATGTAATTATGGAGATTCTCAGCAGAGAAAAAGAAAACTACCAAGAAACAAATAATTACTACTCTGAAGTTTAAAAGTATACAGACAGGTTTGCTACCAGGAGAAAAACTACTATGGCATTTATGGACCTGAAACATTCTTCTGAATTCGGAAGGCTCCTGTGCTCCCATACACATATCCATCCATCCATCCATACATCCATCCATACATACATACATACATACATATATACATTCAATTAATAATGATAATAAATATTGTTTTAAAAATAAATCTAGTCATCAGAGAAGCAATGTCAAGGAAAGTGAATATAATACAGAGCTAGGACATTTGTTATTCTTTTCCCCCTAGTCACACATGCAAGCACTGAGACATTTACATCTCTAGAATGTTCAGTCTTAGGAAAACCATTAAGATTGTATACTACAACCAGCAAACTTTACAGGTGGGGATCTGAGGGATACACTGAGTCACAAACCTAGCTGACGCCCACTCTCACTTGCCATTGGTGCTCTCTTAATGCCACTTCCTCCCCTCAGAGCCAACTCCAGACACACTACAGACTCAGCCTGCATTGGCACATGGTAGCAGACAAGAAATATCTCCCTCAAGTTGTCCTTTGACATCCCCCAGGTGCATCACAATGTAAGCATACTGCTGTATGCACACATACACATCCAAGCACATCAACAAACAAATAAAATATGTTTCCACGGTATTTGCTAATGTGTGCATCCTCTAATTTCTCCTCATTAACCCTTTGGTTACTCAGAGAAGACAACTTCAGAGCAGAAGTTTTGATTATTCTCCCACTGTTCACTATGGTCCCATTTCCCAGTTGGAGAGAAATGGAGAATGAGGACACAAACAAGAGCTGCTATTCATAAATTTGGAATCTCTACCAGAGGCTGATTGCTGTTAGCAACAAAAACATAACACATGGAAAGTTGGAACCTAAAATAAACACTGATGGAAGAAAGAGTTTCTTTGGTAAACAGGATGGAATCTAGATTACACAGTATTTCAGAAGTCAGTCACAGGAGATGAACCCCACCTCAGCATAAGCCATCAGTAAACACAACACTAGTGACTGACATCCAGTAATATTTTGTATATTTCCAATTGTCCTGATCTATTAATTATATCACAGTAAAAATGTCCTCAATATAAATTGATCTAGATAACAAGGGAATTGATGATAAAGCAATTTTACCTGCTCCCCCCCACCATGTTGTAAACATAATAAAATGTATATAATGAGATAAATGTAATTGATTGTGAGCATGAAGTCAGAGATATTGTCCCCAGAAGATGAATAACAGATTATGTAGAGTGAAAATGGACCTATAAATCTTAAATTAGGGGAAGGGCTGGTATTTCATTTTACAACAGATTTCTTAAATACAAAAGACCAGAGCATTCATAATATACTCATTTATAATCATATATATATACATTCATAATATATACATAATAACATAATATTAATAGTTGTATTTAAAGTCTCAGAGTTGCTGTGGAGCCTACCGGTCCCCTTACCATTTCTTCAACATAAGGGTAAAGCATGTCTCCAAAGTATTCCGTAGCCTCGATTGGAAGCTGCGCTGGCAAATTGTCAATGGAACACATCAGAATCCCCGAGCCTTCAACACTAAGAGAAGCAACATCCTTTATTCAAATGCACAAAATACGACTTGAAATTTTTCCCAGACTCTACTCCATTACAACATTTGTATCATTGTTATTAATATATCTGTAGTCTTGAGAAAAAGGCATAGCACTATAAATAAGACTGCTTTTCAAACAAAACTTTATTTTTCACTCGGCGACCCATCTCCCATTTAACTATAATGTATACTTCTTTAAGCATCCAAATTTCAATGTAATTTTTTTTCACTACTTTTTAACTGTGTTTAAGAATATACCCCCAAGCTTTCACACCTTAATAAAGAAGGGAAATATTGAGTGACCCAAACTAGTACATTAAGGTAAAGAAGCGTCAACTTTGACAAACTCACCTGTCGTGGATAATTTGCTGGTCTGCGTCATACATGCAAAAGGGCCGTTCTATGGTAGTGCACTCAGTCATAAAATCTATGGACCCTCCCGTGTCTGCTGAAATGTCACATATTGCCACAAGTCTAAAAATAACATGAACACTCCAATGAGAGGGTGGAATTCTCAGGCCTTTGGGAAGACTAACGATGACGAAAAATAAAGTGTGCTTGAAACAAATTGCATTGTGCTTGCCATATATTTCCCAGGAACTTAGAATCTTTGTTCTACAGTTCAATCTTTGGGACAGTGTGTTGACCTAAGACAGAGGGTTCTTTAGTTTCCATGAGAATCATGAAGGAAAAAAAAAAAAAAAAGGGGAGGAAAGGAATCTGAAAGAAAAGGGGTGGAGGAAATCCCTTCCCTACAGAAAACATTTGATATGAGACAGAATAAAGTGGCCTAGTTCATCATCGTCTGTAAATAAGTATTGTAGCTAGTATAGCTACCTCTCTCTCTGTGTGTCATACCTCCACATCCTCAAATTCAACTGAGACCTGAAAGCACTTGAGGAAAATGTTGCATCTATAGTCAGCATACATACAATATATTCCTTTTCATTATTAGTTCTCCACTTACCAAGTAGCAGTTCTGCATTGAAATGCTTATCTTCCAGGCCCCCCCACCTCTCACCCCCCCATACCCCCCCCCCCGCTACTGGTTTGAAAGGTTTTGCTGAGTCTGGAGTTAGTCATTCATTGGACACTTGTAGAACAATTATTACGCTTGGAGCAGTACTGCTTTATCTTAAAACAAAACAAAACAAAACAAACAAATGAACAAACAAAAACCCCACTATTAACAAACCTTCCCACTTGTTTTTGTTTCTAACAAGCCCTTCAATGAAACTTGCAAGGACAAAATTAGTAATACATTTTGACCCATACTTCTGAAGTAAAATAAAGTTTGCTGTTGAGATAGCAACTTTTCTGCTAAGAACGTGTTCGCATTCCTCATTTTCTGAATATGTGATGCATAGAGAAACATGACTTTGAACTGAGCTCATCCAGCAATGTGTCCACCTGTACACCCCAAGATCATTGACTCTTATGTAAATATCGAGGAGGTTCCCCAGACAAAGCCCCTTGCTTTCTTTGCTGAGGGAGACACTGCTTTGAGGGTTATCTCAAGTGTTCTCCTTACTTGCTACATGTAATAAAATTTGCTTCCCACGCACTGCAGGGTTTTGCTTATTAACTTTGAGCACATCAAATGAACCAACCATTGGGTTGTGTTAGCAGTGTGCTTACATTATCTAATCTCCTGTTTCACTGCTGGTTGTTCCTCCTGGTCTACTGACATGTGCTTCAGAGCAGCAAACAACCCAACTCTGCCCCTCTGAAGTTTAACTTAGCAGAATCCCTGGTGCATAAGATGTTTAACAGATATTTAGTATTCAACTCACTCAATATTCAAGAACCATTTAAATGTCTATTTTATACCAAGTCCTCACTAATGTCAAGACTGAAAGGGCCCTATCTTTCAGGAGTATAAATTTCAGGAAAACAGAGTGTGAGTGTTTTCAAAACAAAGCAATAAACTAAAACTAGAGAGGAAGGAGATTAATGACGGAGAGATTTCTGAAGAGAAGGGGGCTTTGGAACCAGAAACAAGTCCGAAGTCAATATCAAAAGGGGATGGGTAACTGCAAAAAGCTTCTAAGAGGCCCAGGCAGACCATCTCTAAAATGAGATTTCTGGCATATACAAACATTGTGATCTTTGGTTCCTAATAATGGTGCTGCAGCTAAAAAAACAAAACAAGCAAATAAACAACAAAACCTTCATTTTTTTGATGATGTACAAATCCTTACTTGTGTGGTAATTCAGGACATCCTTCAACAGGAACAACGGAGGACTTCACTGGGACCAGGAGACTCTGAGCATCCTGACGTGTGAGCAGGCGAGGGGTGTTTTGCTCCCAGTAGATTCCATTAATTAAACAAGTTGTATAGGGCGCAATCTGTAAAACAAAGTTCCATGTTCAACAAAACAGGATGCAGCCTACGTTAATACCGTGTCCTGAGAGGTCACTGTCTCAGAGCTAGGAGTAGAGGGCAAGTTAAGTCATTGGTGTCACTTCTACAGAACATTTTGCTTCCAGGTCACCTGCCCTCTTCTGAGGAAAGGATAACAGTCACCCACCTTTCACTGTAGAATTGCTCCATGATAGGGTATAAATATAATAAATATATTAAGGTTTTATTCTATAATATATAGTAAAGGTAGGAAAAAAGATGACAAAGAATCAAGTGACCCAGAACTCTATTTCCAGTTCAAATACCAGAGAACATAAACTCTAATCATCCTCAATTCTCTGAACTCTGCTGCTCTTATCTGCCAAATGGGAATAATGATCGTCAAAGGAACACTTTGAGGATGAACCAGATATCCTCTCAGGGGAACTGCTTACACATATACATACATGTACATGCGTATGCACATGTGGTAAGTGCCTCCATTGGTCTTGGTACACATCTGATCTAATCACTAATACTTAAGGTTCAAGATAAAATTAGGAGCAGAGAATCAACTAGGCGGCTCATCATTACGGACACTATCTCCTATTCTCAGTATGCCTTAGTGCCTGTAGGTCTTTCTCTAGCGGAATGGTCAGCCCAGAAATTGTATACATACAAGTAACACTGAACAGACTGAGCAGGTTGTATTTATTATTTAGGCATATATAGAGAGAAGGTGGTCGTGGAATAGGCCATGCATTTGAGAGGGATCAAGGCACAATCCTTGCATGGGGTTGCAAGGAGGAAAGTGGGGACTAAACAACATATGGGAAGCAAAAAGGAAGCAGTGAAATGTATAGATTTCAAACTGTTTTCAACTTAAAAAATTGTTTTCATAGATTTGCTGTTGTTGTTCCTTAAGCGCCTCAAGGCACTCTTACACAGAATGGAAGAGCTTTCTTTTGTAGCACACTATCCATGCTAAAATAGCTAAATTTCATATCAGAACCTACAAGTGCTACATCGTGAAAACACATTTAAAATTATTCAAGTCATTTCTTTTTATGATGTGAGTATGGACTTTGAGTTAGTATTTGCTTTATAGTTTGTTGGCTTATTCTGAGGACAGCTATTACATGACTAATTGTGTTTCTTAGAAGATAAAGCTGCTGTTTTTCCCACCAGAGGGATTGGTTTGTAAGTCATATCTTTGGCAAAGAGGATACTCCAGTGCATATATAGCTGGACCATTTCTCCTCTCATCCTGCAGTCAGTCACAAGCATTTGGAGATCGCTGGCTGCTATGGTTGGGATGCTGAGTGACCATGAAGACCCAGTCTTGGCATTACTTAAATGAAGTAAGACCTTCAAAGGGTAGACCCTGGTGCAAAGTCTTCAAATCACTGGGCTATGCCTTTAAGGGGATATTAGAATGCAAGTCTCTCCTCTATCTCTCTTCTCTCTTCTGATCTGGGATGCTTCCTCCAAACCACTGATCCTTATCACTGCCAGCCCCAACCCTTAGCAGATGCAAAAGCAGTGTGACTGTCTGTCTTTGTTTTAAATCTTTTCCAAAACTGTGTGCTTCAATAAATCTTTCCCTTTTCTAAAGTTGCTTTGGGTATTTTGTTGTAAACGTGCAACACTGACTCGTTAAACACAATAATTGATGCTGAAAGAAGGGATCATTACCCTTACTATGCTGGGAAATATTGAGGCCCTTTGGAATGAATTGGCTGGCAGAAGCTGGACGTGGAAGGACAGGCTAGAGGAAAATTCCAGAACAAGCTGAGGTGTCACTCAGAGGACAAATACTTGCCTGTCATACACAAAGTCCTAGCTTCTATCTGTGGTACCATAAACAAAGTTATAAGGAGTCTGTAAGCAGGAATAGGGGTGGCTTGTGCCTATACTGCCAGAACTCAGGAAAGAGACAGAAAAATGTGAGGGTTTGAGGATAGCAGGGAATGCAAGTGAATTCTGAACAAACCTAAGCCAGAGAAGGGGCCTGTCTCAAAAAACAAACAAACAAAACAAGAGACAAATAATAAAAACGATGAGAAGGAAAAGAAAGAAAGAAAGAAAGAAAGAAAGAAAGAAAGAAAGAAAGAAAGAAAGAAAGAAAGAAAGAAAGAAAGAAAGAAAGAGAGGAGAGAGAA
>NC_034591.1:43074915-43080006 GCF_900095145.1 Mus pahari
GAAGGAAGGAAGGAAGGAAGGAAGGAAGGAAGGAAGGAAGGAAGGAAGGAAGGAAGGAAGGATGCAGTGACATGGTGATGGGAGGGAGAAAGGAGGGAAAGAAAGAAAAGAAGGAAGAGAGGAAAGGGAAGAAGAAAAAAATATAAAATGTCTGAAGTAGAACATTTCAAAAGAATCTGAGGAGCCAGGCAAATGTTTCCTAGAGTTGATATCCACAGTGTACTCCAAATGAATGGAGCCATGGAAATGGAGAAAAAGAAGGGATTCCAGAAAGGTAAGGCAACCTGAAATACGCAACACCTCCTGGAAGAAGCATCTGGCAGCTCACACCCTAGGCATGGAAGGTTTCAGACTCCTGTGTCTAGCCTATGACAGCAGCCACATGATCCACAGAGGGAAAGCTTCCCTGGCCAGGGTGAAGGTGCACTAAATGTGGTGCACCCTGTACTCAGGATGCTTGTCTTTCCTATGTCTTTTATTTTAAAGCCAACTGAGATGCTAGGTGAAGTTGTGGTTACAATATTTTGGCCTTAGAAAAAAAGATAAACTTTTGAAGATGTTGCTCAGTGGTGGAGAACTTGTTGAGATGTGAGAAACACTAGACTCTTTTCAAAATTACAAACGGTTTAAAAAAGGTTAGGACACATGTACGTTAAGACAAAGCCTTAGATAAAGTGCTTTTTTCCAACGGTGATGACTAGCGCAGGGTAACACAAAAGCAAGGCTCTCTAGGAATTGGTTCAGAAGAAATGAGTACGTGCATCCTTAACAGAGAGACCCTGAAACAATGAACATCCCCAACAGAAGCCACTACAGCCACTAACCAAAGGCCACCTCACACCCAGCCAGAGCTAACTACTAAAACCAATGAATGAGGACCAAAGGACTCCCCAGTCAGTCTACCCAAGGACCTCAAGAATCAAGGAGTCACACTCACAATTTTCCTCTCAGAAAACAGTTTAACTATGGTGTGTCACGGCACCCAAAACAAAAACAACTAGCTACTCACATCTGTATTAAAACGACTTATGTAGCGCTCGGGATATTTCTCATATTCTACAGGATCGTACACGCCATCTGTTTTCCTGACAAGATGATGATGGCGACTTAACACCGTCCCATACACTTTCCTGAGGTCTTACAAAGAAAGAAGAAATTAGTAAAGTAAGTGACAAATGATAACGATTTATGGTAATAAAAGACTAACACAAAGACTTTTTTAAACGGTGAGAGATAAGGTCTTCCCTCGTCCCTTACCTCCAGTTTTTGAAACTTCTCTTAATTCGTGGGGCTCCACATACTCACAAGGTAGCTCATTAAAGACTTCCTGGGCTCCCTGTAAATGTGCATAAGAAAAATCAACCTCAGTAGGGACGGTGCCAACACAATTTCCTGCAAGGACTCACAATTTTGCGGTTCCACTTGCCCTGCCTTATAACCAGGATCACAACACAGAAGCACAGATCCCACAGGCCAGCTTTGGTTTCAGTTGCATTAGAATGGACTGCCATTTAACTGGTTTTTCAGAATAGCAATGTTTAGAAGTGTGGACGTCATACATGTCTATTTACTTTTTGATTTGCTCTAGAGGTCATTTTAAGGAGAATAGTCTACCATAGAAGGAAAAAGATCAACACTAACAGAGACATTCTGTTTAGGAGACATCTTCACTACAAACTTATTTTTCAATTACAAGTTTCTCTAGGGTGATTACAGGTGCAGCCTCAACACCACTCCAGAAGAAAACATTAATTGCATTCTTAATCTTCCTTAGTTACTAGGAAGGAGAGAGGAAGGGAAGATGGAAGGGTTAAGAGACAACTTCAAATTCTTATACAGTGGTTCTCAACCCTTTAACACATTTCCTCATGTTGTAGTGACCCCAACTATAAAATTATTTTTGTTTCTACTTCATAACTGTAATTCTGCTATGGTTACGAATCACAATGTAAATATGTGTGTTTTCCTACCCCTGTAAAAAGTTGGTGGATTTCATAAAGAGGTCGCAACCTTCAGGTTGAGAACTGGTGCTCTAATGGATGTAATCAACCAAAAGCAAAGAAAATACTTGAACTGTTACTCTTCTGTGCTACAAGAATAACATACAACAAAAATATCTCAGGAGCTGGAGAGATAGCCCAGTGATTTAGAATACTGGCTACTCATCTAGAAGACCCAGGTTCAATTCTCAGGACCCATATGGAAACTCACAACTGTCTGTAACTCCAGCTCCGGGGGATCTGACACTCTCATGCCAATGCACATCAAGTTAAATTGAATAAAATTATTTAAAAAGACAGCCCATACTGAATGGTCATTCATTCTATTTGAAATGCACATGACAGGCTCAGCATTTTGGATTGCTTGCCAGAGAGGACAGTGTTACCTTGGATACGTTGCCAGTCCCCGTGAATACAAACGTTAAGGGCCCTATTGACTTTGGCATTAGACCCAGAGATATTTCATAGCCAGCATCGCGGACGGCCTGTATGGCCTGACTGCTGTTCCTGTAGTTGTGAGCCATGCCAAGATGCTGCAAGCAAGCACACACAGTTCACGTCAGTCCACTAGCTCAAATATGTTTACGTACTGAAAAGGTGACGTTTCCAATAAACAAATAATCTCTCACCATAAAAGGTGTATGATGTCCCAAAGCAAGGAGCCTTAAGCCCATTCCATGTAAAATATTAATCATTCCTGTCACAGAACCAGAACAATGAAAAGACCATTAAGTGGAATTGAATAACAATGCACAAAATAAACTCTCTTCACAATCATTTATCATAAGAAATGATACATTCTTCTTCCCTCTTTGTCCATTTTAAACCTGCTTAGTACCCTAAGGAAGCAGAGACCATAATTAAATATCTCAGATTCATAAGGGACCTCAGAACATCCTGCCTGTTCTCTCTACTCTCTATCAAATCCGTCACTCACCTGGGTCCTCATCTGTTTGTTTTCTCATATTAGCCCTGATAGAAGAAAATCCCTCTTCTCATAGAAGATTAACTCTCTTGTCTGCAGATCACAGCCTGACCTGGTGCTTCACAGCAAAGGGATTCGCTCTTGAATGGCCTGCCTCATAGTTTAAACACTTCCATCTCCCAAGTCAAAAGCAAGCAAGCAAATACCCAAAGAAGCCACCTTTGGCCCAGGGATCCTAACGGATACTCAGTGGCTTATGTCACAAAACTTGATGGACTTTAGATTCTGGTTTACTTGTCAGAATTGCTTGGCAATGTAGACTCTCGTGGACTGACACTCAATTCCACTCAGTATCCCTGACTTGATTGCATCCATCTTTCCTCCTTCCCTTTCCTCATGTCTCACTATAAAGAACAGGCTACCCTTGAATTCCCTATGTAGCTCAGGCCATTCTCAATTTCCAGAGCTTCCTATCTTACTCTCAAGTACTAGGATTATGAGCAGGTACAGCCGTATCTGCATCCATTCTTTAAGCGTCTCTCTCTGTGTATATTATCACCTTCAGGATTGTTTTGGGGGCTCCATTCTCTTAACAGCTTCATTTCCCCTCAGCTAATCTTATCACATCCTAAATGTAAGTGTTTTCTGGGTATGGATGATCCCCACATTCATACTTCCAGTATGGGTTTGTCTTTTGATTTCAGGATGAAGTCATTTTTTCTATGCCTTAAGTGGGATGTTCTCAGACATCTAAAACTCAGCATGCTTATAGCTAAGATCTCATTCTCTAATCCCCCTTATTTATAATCTTCCATGCCTTTCCCAACACTTCGGTCACACATACAATTCTACCCAAGTTTCTTTTATCTTTTTGTTGAAGTCAACTTTTAAATAAATGGCTTATGTACAATAAAATACAACTTGAAGTACATAGTTTATTAACTATTAACAAATCATCCCATGCATGTATCACAGATTTGAGATGGGAATTGTTGCTGTTAATTGTATAGATTAGATCCTTTGGTTTTATGTAAATGAAGTTATAAGCACAGACTTTATTATCTGTCTCTAGCATAGTTTTACATTTATATCAATAATTTTGTTTCTTTTTAGTGCTGCCATTTCCCATTTTATGGTTATATTACAATCTATTTATCCATTTCCATTTGCATTATTTCCAAAGTATTACAATTTCTGTAAAAAATTCGTTTTGTGGAGCAGACACACAATATGTGCCATGACACACATTCAGTTTGTGTATGTGTTTAGCTTAAATGGAGTGATACATGAGGTAATAACAGCACCTCTCCAAGAACCACAGACTATCTGACAAGTATCCCAGTACCCAAACAAGATAGGCTATTGCCACTGCCCTTGGCTGCATCCCAGAACTTGAAGGTAAGACCCTGTTCCTGAACACACCATACACTTGAGATACATGACTTCAAGGAATCAGGATGGAACTGTTCTGGAAGCCTCTACCCCGAGGACTTGCTCTGATAGACTAGGAAGGTGTCGTGCAAGATTCCAAGCTAGGTAGAGTCCTTCCTAGCTGTAAAGTCTACAAACTACAACAATGATTGGTCCAGCAATGCATTCCCAATGGTGCAACTGTGCTCTTTCAGAATATATACATGGACTCTGGAGATACACATAGAACACTTCCTAGAGTCTTACCAAACCTACCTGCCACACCCGCCCACTGTCCAAAAGCCACTATCCGAGACCCTTTGTGATCCACCATTTTCTCATAATCAATAAGCCGGATTTCCTGAAGGAAGGGAGAGAAGAAACTGTCACAGCTGGGTAAATTCAGCTCAGTTGGACAAGCTAGCCACATATAAAGAAGGAAAAATTTTATATTTTTCCCTCTTAGAAAATGCATGTTGATTTACAAACCTATTACCAGCAGGTGTATCATTAAATGTGTTGAAAATGCTTGGTCACAAACCAGATGTAATGAGAGGTAATGGAATAAACTCTGTGTTACATTTCTTGATTGAGGCAAGGAAATAACTGAGACAAGGGTTTCCTTTATGTTCCCTAAGCTGCCCCAATCGATTTGAAACACACTTATGTCTCCACTTAGCCTCAATCTTTTTTTTTAATTTATTTATTATTATTTTCTTTATTTACATTTCAAATGCTATCCCGAAAGTTCCCTAT
>NC_034591.1:43080554-43092057 GCF_900095145.1 Mus pahari
CTGTCTTCAGACACACCAGAAACCAGAAGATTATATCAGATCCCATGACAGATGGTTGTGAGCCACCATGTGGTTGCTGGGAATTGAACTCAGGACCTCTGGAAGAGCAGTCAGTGCTCTTAACCGCTGAGCCATCTCTCTAGCCCCCTATTACCTTTTTCTTGCATAGCTGCTCCTTAGTCATTTTAAATACCTTATTTCCCTTAAAAATTGTAACAATACAGCCCAAAACTTCCTCTCTTTCCCTCTCTCTTTGACATTTTATCTCCTCTTTCTTTCCCTTCTCTTTCTGTCTTTACATTTCTTTTCTTCAACTTTGGCCAAACACAAATTCTTTCTCTTTCTTCAAGGAACTTCCCTCTCTCAGGAAAGCCCCATTAAGGTAGTCTTAAAAGCCATAGTGCAATTACACGATATTTTTAGCAGTCATTTATCTCTTTGAAGATAGTGGGAGTCAAGGGTCTTAACTTACAGACTGATTGTTTAACATAGGCAAGGCCTTGGGTTGCAGCCCCAGTACTGGGGAAAAGGTATACAACTTAAAACCAAGTTTACATATGTAAAGACATTTCATGTATCTCCAACTCTGAATGACTTGTTAGAGTGCTGCCCCAAAGCCATCCCACTGAGTCTATTTTTATTAATTTTCTAATGAGGACCAAAAGTGCATATAACAGAAAGTCTCTGAAGTTCCCCTTAAAGACTATTTGCTTCTGGTGAGATGTTTTTGCAGCATGGTTCTCATTAATTGCTTTGAATCTGCTCTTCAGAAACAAATTAACCACTACCCAGGATGAGTGGTTTTGAAATTAATAGGAATATATCCTGTTGTTCCATATGTAATTCATTTCCTTCGTTGCTTATACGGTTAGTAAACGCAATCCTCTATTCTATTCTCAGAATATCATATAACATCATATAATATCATATAATATAATATCAAAGATTCTGATATCCTCACTCCTGGCCTTGAGCCTGAGCTGTGGTCCATATCTTCACTCACTCTCCATACTCATCCAATGGCCTGGCTGCAGACACCTCCTGGCCTCTGCCAGTCACAAGAAGCTGTTCTCAGCTACCATGTCCGACAGACTCCCATTTCTGACAACTGTCAAAATGTAGATATCTGACAAGCTAAGATGCTCAACTCCCAACATCCCCACCCATGCCTGTTCTCATGTGAGCACTTTCTAAGACTGTCTATGAGGGTCCTTTTCAGTTGTTCTGATGCCATAGGACTTTGTACCCTCAGTTAAGTTACTGCACCTCTATGAGACCTGTCTGAAAAAACGTGGTATTAAATTGCATGATATCTGAGGCTATTTCCAGCTCTGTAATTCTACATGGTGGTATCTCTGTACCTGACTTTATAAATTAGTAACTGTTTTTTTTTTTTTGGGGGGGGGGGACACATTTATCCTTCTACTTCAGAGTATATAAAAGAAAGAGACGCATTGTTTCTCTAAACTCCAAATCCTGCACGGCAGAAGATACCTCTCCATCAGGCACCAGCCATGGGCCATGTCTCCTACTGATTGACAGGACCTACTGCTTAATGCCATTACTTACTACTCATGAACACTGATCACAGTCACCTGTTTCAGGACCTCATCCAACAAGTTCATATTAGCTTCCTGAGCTTTTATTGTGTGGGAAAAGAAGGCATATGTCTTCTTGGACATCAGTTTTTCCTCTGGAGGCCTTTTTACTCCCAATATCAGACAGGCTTCTGTGATGTCCTCCTGAAGAATGCCACCGGCCCTGACATACTCCTGCGGACACAATTTGGAGCAAAGGTTACTCCCCTAGACTTCAGTACTCATGCTCTCTCCAAGCAAAAGTACAAACAGCCTTGGGAAGGATGGAGTTTGATAAATGAGAACGAAGAACACTATAGCTACTTTTAACATTTATGCTTCCTCGAAAAAGATTAAATCTACCTGGCGTGGCATGTATAGAAAAGAGATTTAGAAATTCTGCAATTCACTCACAGGAAAGAGCAGATTAAATTTTGATCACAAATGGTGGCAGGAGGAACATATTTTCAAGGTCAATATTGGCTCCCTAACAAGTTCCAGGCTAATGTGAACTAAAGGAGAACCCTTCTAAGAACAAGACAAAAACTGTGGAAGTTTATTCTATATGAATAGTATGCTGAAATATCTCATGTCACGTGGTGATTTGTTCCCTTTTGTATTAAGAGATTACACATATATCCAACACTGATTTCTTTCATTGTTTTTGGTTCAGTTAACATCTATCATTGTTCTAACAGGAAGATTTGTGCTAGGAATAACACAGTGAAAGACAGGCAAGGTGCCCTTGAAGGAGTTTATAAGATGCCAGGAACATTCAAAAGAACATTACAGTCAGAAGAATCTGAAGAACATTCTAGGCTAGTGGTTATTAAGACAATTCCTTGGTGGGGTAATTAAACATAGACAGTCAAGTTCATCAAAAAGGTTGGGTGGGTTGTGAGAGGTGGAAATACAGACTACATCAGCATCAGTAAGAGGTCAGAAGGCAGGGCCACACATCAGCAAGAAGAGGTCAGAAGGCAGGGCCACACATCAGCAAGAAGAGGTCAGAAGGCAGGGCCACACATCAGCAAGAAGAGGTCAAAGGGCAGGGGCACACATCAGCAAAAATAGGTCAAAGGGCAGGGGCACACATCAGCAAGGTGAGGTCAGAAGACAAGGCACACATCAGCAAGAAGAGGTCAGAAGGCAGGGACACACATACATAGACAAGAAAGGTCATGCAGATAGCACAATGTGGAAAATGCCATCTCAGCTAATATGAGATCTTCCAGATAATGAGTAACAATATTAGTTGACTGTTACCAACACATTAGTGAGTGTTAAGATGGACTCTTTGTATAAACCATCTCACCTAATTCTCATATAATTCCTGTGAGGTAGAACTAACCCAGTTTTATAAAAAAAAAAAATACTGTCTGGCTTACGAGCAGGTGGTGGCCACGCCTTAAATCCCAGCACTGTTATATTCATAGGTATTTTAAAAGTTGAAAGTAGTCACCTTGTCGTGAATGGCCCGTCTATTGGACGGCTGTATCAAGACCTTGTAGCCCAGTTTGGTGATGCCCTTGATGTGCTTGGGAGCCAGAGGTGCCCTGCGCTCCCAGGCGTTCACATCCTCCCTCCGGAGCGCCATCACTGGCTTGTGGTGGAGGCCTCTGGAGAGGCAGGCTCTCAGCCTGGCCAGTCTCGGCCTCTGTGCTCTCAGCATCTTCAAATCTGGTAGCTGTAAAGGGAAGGTTGAACAGTAGCACGGAAAAGGGTGGGGAGCTCACAGATCAGTTCTGGCCTCCTTAGAAATCTGTTGCAAAACAGAACCAACCCGGTTGATAGACAAGAACAGGGCAAATCTCTGACCGTAAATGTGTCTTTCACCAACCAAATAAAAGTAAGCTGGCCAAACATAAGTTCTTAAATGTTTTTAGCACGAAAGTTTAAGCACATTCGTCTACTACTATACAAAGACAAAGAGATAACGGATATCATTTTTTACAAATTGGTCTCTATTTTGATGGTATAAAGCTTGAAATTCCTATAATAGTATGCAAGCGTCTTCAAATGCTCATCCTGAAGTTTTTCCATATGCTTCCTAAATAGGAGTCACTCTGTGTACTCTGGCCCCTAGTGACCACAAATGAGACTTTTTTTTTTAACCCTCCACCTGGAGTTGTATCATCAGAAATAAAAGGGAAGACAATATAACCTTAATACCACATGATCAACAAAGCTTGGTGGAGCAAGCCTCTGATCCCAGTACTCAAGAGACTGAAGCAAAGGGGGCTCCATGAGTTCAAAGCCAATCAGGACTATATAATCAGACCCTGTCTCATAAAAGGAAAAACAAACAAACAACAACAACAATAATAATAATAATAATAATAATAATAATAATAATAAACCTCACGGTCATTTTTCCAGATCTTTACTGAACTGAATTTACTGAAAGTTGTTTCCTCAGCTACTGTAAGTTAATAAAACCAACCAGTCAATTACATGGAGGCCTTCCCCACAGCAGCATGTCATTAAAGAAGAGTGGCCTAAGCTGCCACCCCAGACTCTGGCTTCTCTCTTATAGATCCCTTAGGGTCCCTCTCCATATGCAGCCCTCAGCCCTTCGGATAGAAGCCCTGAGGGTCTCAACCAGTTCTCTCACTGCTGTTCAAGTATGCAAAATCACACTCATTTAGTCAGTCAGAACAAACATATTTATAAAATTAATATTCTGTGTCCTATATAAGTAAGTTTTATATAGATTACCCACTCCACACACACAAATATCTAGGTCTAAAAGCATTGAATTTATCTTTTTTGAATGTTTGTATACCACATAATGCTGATGATAGTTTTCTATAGCTTTCAGATGCAATTATTTTTCTATGTAGGGTTGGCAGCAAATTATGGAGATTATATCTCAAAACACACACACACACACACACCCTACAGGTGATTTTATACTTCTAGAAATTTCCTACTCACTACAGAGAGCACACAATAAAACTTTTATGAAACACATTTCTGTTACTTCAAAATTCAAGTTCTAAGGAACACCTATCTCACAGATGGAGAAAATGCCCAAACACTCACAAATACTTGCTATCTATAAGTAGAGCACTTCACAGCAAGCCAGAGGGGGAAAGCAAGAAGGAAGAAGTTCAGGAAGAAATAGCTACACACAGCAGAAACCACATGGCAAGGCAGACACCACAGGGCAAGGCAGACACCACACGGCAAGACACCAGTCCAGGCTTTGGCTGGGACTCTTGCTGGAGGCCAGGAATTTCAGAGGTGACTGTTTACAGAAGATGAAAACGGAGAGGAAGTAGCTGAACAATCTATGGGTGACCGACCCAACTGGATTGACCAGCCCCTTCCCTTCCCCATGCCTCACCAGAGTCTCTGCTCTAAGACCTTCTACAGCTCCTGGCCAGAGGAGCAGCTAGAAAGTACCCCATTGCCCTGGCCTGTTTTGACTACATAGAAACAGAGCCCTCTCCATCACGCTAAGCTCCCACCTGTAAGTTTATAGTGAGCTTCTGTCTAAAAGAAGTTATCTTCTAAATCAGATATGGTGGCAAATGCCTTTTATCCAAACACGCAAGAGGAAAAAGCAGGCAGATCTCTGTGAGTTCAAGGCTAGTCTGCTACAGCCAGGGCTTGTTACACATAGAAACCCTGTCTCAAAACAAAAACAACAACAAAAGCAATAACAAAATTCTTCTTCTGTAATATGCATTTCATTCTTTGATTTTAATGGCTCGGGCAATTTTAATGGCCAATAAGCTCATTAAAGCATAGAAAGGCACAGCTGAACATTTTACACACCATACAGGTGAAAAACGAGGTGCTTAATATAATATAATATAATATAGCAAGGTATTGCTAACTCTGCATGCATTTTTTGGTTTATTTATATAATTTTGTTTTTCAAAGGAACTAGGTTAAGTCCAATTGCATAATAGTTAATATCCCCAACTAAATCCTGAACATTTTTTTTCTTAAATGCCAAAGATAGTGTTTCCTTTGGACATGAACACCACACACACACACACACACACACACACACACACACACACTGCATTTCTTGAATTCGTGTTATGAACTTCCTTTCTTGGCCCTATATGAAGGCACGTGCGCGTGTTCCTGTTACTTAACACCCCTTCTTGCAAGCACCAGTCCAAGCTTGATTATTAACCGAAGCCCTCTTCCCAAGCTCACTGGCATCCTTCCTTCTCTGGAGTTGGTGGAGTGGCCTAAGAGACCACAGGAGATACACAGGCCACAGGCCGTGGTGCTCAACCTTCCTAAAGCTGCAACCCTTGAATACATTCTTCATGTTGTAGAGACTTTCTGTTGCTACGTCATAACTATAATTTTGCTACTGTTAGGAATCATAATGTAAATATCTGTGTTTTCAGATGTGCTTAGGTGACCCCTGTGAAAGAGTCATTTGACACCCCACCACCACCACCACCACACACACACAAATGGTTGTCTCACGGGTTAAGAACTGCCCGTCTAAAGACACTAGAAGACAAAATCAGAGACTGAATCTTAGGAAGCTACATTCAATGTTTGTAAGGAATTCTAAAATCATTCAATTCCTGTAATTTATATTTTAACAACAAACAAAACAATAGTTACCATTGACTGAGTCCTGTAAGGCCAGCAAAATGCTGCCCCCTTTTCTGATAATAGCTCATTTCCTTCCAGCAAAAATCTCAGGTAGATAGTGTCACTCACTTACTTCATCCCCACTCACGGATGAAAAACAGGACCCCAGAGACTGACTGGGTGGTTCACTTTTGGGATCAGAAATACTAGAACAAAGCTTAAAACCTCTAGTTTTACTTTGCTAAAGGCCAGACACTGGCCTGAGGAGACTTGACACACGGCTAATCTCACCAGCTCTGGCTTCAAAAAGAAATCTAGTGTCCACTGTCCACTTTAGTAAATTATCAATTCTCCCCTCCTGACCCCTATTCCTCTGTCAACTGAAAATCTTACCCGAGTTCCTGCCAAGGTAAATTCTAGACCTCTGGGTGTTTGGGAACAAAAAGAGCCAAGATTATAGGCGGTTATTACCGGTCACTTACAAGTTGGTGAACTTTGAAACTTGGTCTCAGCACAGAGCTTCCCAGTCACTTAAGGTCATCAAGAAATAGGAAAGTGGCTGAGGCTAGAGCTCAAAGAAAGAGCACGTGCCTAGCATGAAAACAGGTCCCATCCCCAGCACCATGAAACCAGAAGAAAAGAAGTAGATCATCATGGGTATTCCAGAGCGGCACTGACAGGAAGAAGTATCTACCTGCGGTGGCCTTGAGAAACTTTTGGATTTCCTGGCCCAGGATCTTGTGATCTTTGCGAAAATGTTAGGAAGTAAATGCCATGTTTATTTTCCGGCAAGGTGGCATGTTTTCGGCTTAGCCATTGACTCTAGTGAGATCAGCTGACTTTACTGAATGCTGGTAAGAGAAGTGAGGACAGGAGATGGGAAAGGTTTAAGTAGACTCGTGGAAAGGCCAACATTTCAAATACAAAAATGTAAGTTTAAAAGTGTTCTCTGTGCCTTTATGGGGAAAAAAAATAGCTCTACAGTATATTTCTACTCATATAGGATTCGTCTGGAACTTGAAATGCCTCTGAGAGTCACCAGAGTACCACCGTGAGTTGTTGCAAAGATGTGTTCTGACAGCAGGAGAACGCTCTGCTCCGTAGCAACAGAGCTCGCTCTGTAACAGCACCTCCAGCTGCTCTTTTTCAGGTTCTCACACTTGATGTGCAGCAGGTAATTTACTAAATGAGCCATCTCCCCAGGCCCTTCACGGAGCTCTGTGATTCTTCTAACAAACATCAAAATTTCCTTTCGGTTCCTCCAACCCTTTGTATAGCATCTACTCAAGCAAAACGTTTTGTAAACTTGGGAATCACTGGTGTGCATGCATAGAATATGAACACCTAAGCATTCCCTTAACTTTTGCCCACTTCCACTGCGACATGAATAAGGTTAGGAATGCGCATTCATTGTTGAAGAAATTAAGACCAAATGTTCCGACTCTGGTCTCCATACTCAGGCCTGTCTTTGGGACCATTTGTTTTAAATCTTTAAGACAGTCCCACACCCCATAATTCAGTGACTGAAACTACTAAATCACATGTAGATATTTGTCAATGCCAAGTTATTTGCAGCAATCAGATATACACCTACATTAAATATTAAGGGTTAACATAGACATCAGATGAAAAAATAAGTTAATATATAAGAAATGAAAATTATTTATATTTGTCTTTTTAGTTCATTCAAAAATGTAGATGTATTTTAAAATATACTTGGAGTTTTAAGATTTATTTTATTTAGTATATGTGTGTGTGGGCATACACGTGTGTGTGTGTGTGTGTGTGTGTGTGTGTGTGTGTGTGTGTGTTTCTGTGTCTGTGCTAGTAGAGCCTCTGGCAGAGGAGGATTTCCATACTCTTGGACTGCAGTTCCAGGTATTTATGGGAGCTAGGTACAAAACTCCGGTTCTTTGCAAAGCCAGCAAGTGCTTTTCATCTCTGGTCCATCTCCTTAGCTACATATATTAGTATTTTAAAACAAATACTAATTGATATATTTCCATATACCGTATCTCCCTAGTGCATGTAAGCTAACATAGTGGCTCCATAGCTATGCTTCTTAGCCCGTTCTCCAGACCATAGTGTTCCTGGGAATTTCAAAAGAGTTCCAGTGTTGACAAAGAATCTGACAATGGCTTAGTCCCAGCTTAGCCAAATCCCTCCCAACTCAAGGCTTATTGGAACGAAGCCTGGAATTGCTAAGGCACTGGCCCCAGATTTTCACTTCCCTTTTCGCCAGTACATTTTTCAAATGCTTCCATGTGGAACCTATTATAACCTTGCCACATGGTTAAAACCAAATTGCATTTTTTTAAAAGCACCTGGACTGCGATGGTCAGTCTTCTCTGTCATCTTGACTGGATTTAGAATCACCCAAGAGACACACCTCTGGCATGTCTGTGAGGCAGCTCCAGAGATATTTAACAGAGGAAGGAAGACCCTCCCTGAACAGGGGTGGTACCATCTCACAGTGTGGGATCCGGGACTGAATAAAAGGAAAGAAGGAAGCCAGAAGAACATCAGCATCCCTCTCTTGCTAAGGACCACATGTGATCGGCAACCTCATACTCTTGGTCTCATGCATTCCGATCATGAAAAATCGCATCCCCTTTTGTAATGTGAGCCAAGATAAATCTTTTCCCCCTCAAATTGCTTCTATTGGGTTGTTTGCTTGTTTGTTTGTTTGTTTGTTTGTTTTGCCACAGGAACAAAAGTAGTCCTATGGAGACTTTTAGGGATCTGGATTCCAAACTCTAGTTCTCTGCAAAAACTGGCAAGTGCTTTTCATCTCCCTAGCCACATATATCAGTATTTTAAAACAAAATACACACTGGCATATTTCCATATGCCATGTCGTCCTAGTGCATGCAAACTCAGAGGCCTCTTAGTGTTAATTTACCTGGTCTGAGAATATTCACATTGTTTCTCAGGCTCTCAGCTGCTGTCATGCAGTGATATAAAAATCCGACTCTCAAATCCTGGTTTGATGGCACACGCCTTTAATTCTAGTACATGGGATGGAGGCCGAGACAGGTGGATCTCTATTAGTTCAAGGCTAGCCTATCCTTAGTGAGTTCCAGAACAGTCAGAGCTACATAGTAAGACCCTGATTCAAAAAATAAAATAATAAAACAATCAGTCAAACGAACAAACCTGACTCTCCTAGCTAATGGACTCAGTGAAATGGAAATCAATGTTCTGATCTGCAGTGGAATACAAAATGTTTATCTGCTACATTAATGTCTCCTTGCTAAACTTTATAGTCTAGGTAGGAAATATGATTTATTCCTTTCTGTATTCCAAGTGAATGGCACATCAGAAAACCTCATCAACTTAAAAAGTAATAAATCTATTTCACAACTAGATAACCAATAGAAATACACTATCCATTTTGGTAAACTAGAAGAGATTGTACTATCTTTATGGTAAAAAAATCGCAAACGTTTGTGATGATGATATATATCTTAGTCAGGATTTGTATTTCTGCACAAAACATCATGACTAAGAAGCAAGTTGGGGAGGAAAGGGTTTATTTAGCTTACACTTCCACACTGCTGTTCATCACCAAAGGAAGTCTGGACTGGAACTCACACAGGGCAGGAACTTGGAGGCAGGAGCTGATGCATAGGCAATAGAGGGGCACTGCTTACTGGCTTGCTTTCCATGGCTTGCTCAGCTTGCTTTCTTGTAGAACCCAGGACTACCAGCCCAGGAATGATACCACCTACCATGGCCCTCCCCTCTTGATCACTAATTGAGAAAATGTCTTATAGCTGGATCTCATAGAGGCATTTCCTCAAGGGCGGCTCCTTTCTTTGTGATAACTCCAGCTTGCATCAAGTTGACACACAAAACCAGCCAGTACAATATATTTATCTGGATTCAAACAGTACATGATACATGCATGCATCCAAACAAACACATGGTACACACACACACACACACACACACACACATTATATATATGTATATATATATTTCTATGATTTTGTGAGCCAGTTAAATTTTTAAAAATTATTTATGTAAAAGAACTGATGACAAAATTTAAATAGACATCATAAAACCCTAGGCAGTAAAGGATGCATGGTAGATACATAAATAAGAACCAGATTGTCAATTCATCCTGTATACACAGAGAAGGGGGGAGGAAGAGGAAGGAGGAAAGAGAGAATAAATAAATCTTTAAACATAATATCTGTTAAAAGAAAAGGAAAAGTCCCGTTAGCCTTATTATCCTGATTCCATTAAGCTCAGGAGAGAGTGGGCAGTGTGAGCTACACGTGCGCTGGGAGTTTTAGAACGTAAATCAGCCCGTAAAATCCAGCCAAAGTACACTAAACAGGAAAGGGAAGCACTAAAACTCTCACCTGAGTCTGCAGCAGTGGATCATTAACCACACTAACCAGAAGCCAAAGTTTCCAACAGGAGACAGATTCAAGGAGTTTGGCCCCCGACCTGGTCCTAGCACCTGACTTTACTCTTTTTGTGCATCGTCTACACAATCCGACTAACTCTCCAGGCTGTTGGAGCCTTCATCCCACTAGTGAGCTGAGCCAGTCACATGCTATAGACAATAAATGTGAAGAACAGAAAACATTTCCCATCCTGCTGCTTCCGTTAATGGAAGCATTGCCACACCCCTAGTAGAAGACACTGCCTGTCCTTGCTCTTTGCCACCCTGTGGTAAATTATGCTTCTCTGGGAGAAAGAATCAAAAAAATCACAAAAGCCTGTTCAGAATGCCACTCTTGGGACACAGTGAACATGTAAAATTCATTACCATTTTAACTCTTTATTTCAACAAGTTTAAGAGGTGTCTTCACATTTTAGAATCCCTGAAGTAAGAATGCATCTTAAATTGAAGACACCTTACATTCAAGGAATACAGGAATTGTGATAAGATGTGTGGTTTTTCTAGAAGATTGGGGAAATACCTTCCATAAATAATAAACTCCGTTGTCTTCCTAAGTCACTTTCCAGAGTGACAACCAGATTGCACAGCCAGCAAGTTTTGAGCCCTAGGTCCACTCACCTTCATGGGAGGGAGGAATGAATAGCAAAATACACGAATTCGTGACCACACACACACACACACACACACACACACACACACAAACACACGCGGAGCCATCTGTGTTTTGAATAAAGAACTGGAAGGACTTCATAAATCACCGGTCATTCTGTGTGTTGTACAGAGCCTCACCACAGTTGCACCTTGCCCACATCTCACAATTCATAACCCATAATATCCAAGAAATGACAGTCTCTACAGATTTAGGAACGATTTCATTTATTCATTCTCTCTCTCTCTCTCTCTCTCTCTCTCTCTCTCTCTCTCTCTCTCTCTCTCT
>NC_034591.1:43092102-43102543 GCF_900095145.1 Mus pahari
CCCCCACACCCCATTCAACCATGCACAGTTGGTAACAAAGTGTGTCCACAGAGCTCTCTCCTTGAGCACTGGCCTGGCCGGCACAGCCGCCCAGAGTAATCGACAGTCTTGGACACCAGAAACACAACTTGTTTAACTTTTTCATGCCTATCTCACACAGATTGCAGACAGACCCAGCCAGCCAGGTCTCTTCTCAGACACAGTTACCAGCCCTAAACCTGCAGCTAGGGCAGGAGAGGTTTGGTATGAGAATTCCACCCAACCAAGGGGACTAGGAGGAGGTCAGAGAGAATCTTGCTCCCTCCATCAACCACCACAGGCAAAGAAGCTTTCAGTCCAAGAATGAGTAAGTTATTCACTCTGCGACTTTAATTTTAACACTGACCCATATTGTATTCCTCGGCAACAGCACCAGAGCCCACCCGCCAAAAAAAGCGCATGCCCCTCCTCCTTTCTATTCAGAAGCCGAAGAGCTGAGCCTGCAGCCCTTCCTCCCCCCCACCCCCAGCAAAGCTGGGCAGCGATGCCTAAAGCTTGTCCCACCTCCCTAGTTCTGTCACAGTGAGCCTCGAGGTCGCCCCGCGGCTTTGGGGCTGGAGGCTGATCTCTTGACTAACAGCTGGAGTCCCGCGGCTGAGCTGGGAGCTCCAAATGCATCCTGCAGGCAGAGGTCGCGCCTGCATCCGAGTCGCTCTCCCAGCCCCCTTCTCACCTTGTAGGTTGTGGATCAGTCCCCAGCCTCCCAGAGCTCTTGAATCTGGACCCTACAGACTGATTTCCCTGCAAAAAAAAAAAATTGACTAAGGGGGGGCGGGAGGCCAGGAGGAGGAGGAGGTGTTTGCTCAACTTTTAAGTACGTCACAAGTCTTCCTTCCTGCAGCCAATCAGCCGCAGCTTCGAAGGAACAACCTTCTCTTCTACCAATCAGCGGTGCTGCCAGGTACTAGGTCATGCCCTGCCCCTGCTCTACCCTAAAGTTCATCTGCCTGAAAGATCTCTGACCCCTAGAGCTTACTTAGCTCATGGCATCGGGATCTCCCTAAATGGTTATTGATCAGGTTTGTAACTGCCTGTGGCAATAAGCCTACGACGGTAGACAAAAAGCAAGAAAGAAATGTCTGGACAGTATCTACTAAGGAGATTTGCATATTTCCTGGAATCGCCTGTGTCTTGTTTGTTTTGCGAAGTTCACACTTTACAGAGTCTTTTCACAGCATAGGAAGCCCAGCCCAATGGGAGTTCTCTCGTGTTTTAAGAACCCTGATAGCTGAGGACCTGAGGAGCACAGGGTAGAGTACACTCCATTCAAGGAACAGAAGTTTAGGGATGACAAATGTATTATTACAATTTCCACTATTGCTGAAATGCGGGTTTCATAAAGACTAGCCTCAGTGACGGTAGAACCTTGGGGTCATAGCCAGAAGGGTTTGACCCTTCCGTTTTCACAAGTTCCTCCTCCATTTAGACTTGTTAGAAGGCAAGTATCGGAAAATAAGCCCAAAGTGCTGGATAGTTTGTGTCAATTTGACAAAGGCTAAAGTCATCACAGGGGAGGGAGACTCAGCAAGAAAAATGTCTCCATAAGATCGGGCTATAGGCAAGCCCGTGGGGCATTTTATTAAATTAGACTTCATCGGGGAAGACCTATTGTGATTGATGTTATCCTGGAGGCCCTGGGTTCTGTAAGAAAGTGGGCTGAGCAAGCTACCGGAAGCAAGCCAGTAAGCAGCACACCACCATGGCCTCTGCATCAGCTCCTGCCTCCAGGTTCCTGCCCTGATTGAGTTCCTGTATTCATTACTTTTGATGATAAACTGTTATATGGATATATGGAAATGTGAGCAAACTAAACTCTTTTCTCCTAGTTTTTTTTTTTGTTTGTTTGTTTGTTTTTTTGTCATGGTGTTTCATCACAGTGATAGAAACCCTGATTAAGACAAACTGACTAGACAAGCTGGTACCAGAATAGTGAGATATTGCTGTGAGAGACCAGGCAGGCACACACATGTACATGTAGGTGAAATACACACAAAGTAAAATAAATCTTTTTTTAAAAGAAAGAAAAGCTATTGAGTGTTGAGATATCAGAGGGTTATTTGGCTGTCCTGGAACTCACTCTGTAGACCAGGCTGGCCTCAAACTCAGAAATCCACCTGCCTCTGCCTCCCAAGTGCTGGGATTAAAGGCACCCAGACACAAATTCCTTCTCATTCTTCCACAGCTTTCCCACTCTTTCAGCTTCACCTGCACAACAGAACCAGCCTAAAACTAGCATGAAATACAGCTCACAATTTTGTCTCCCTAAGGGTCAGCAATCTGGTTAAGGATCCTTTCCTTTTCCTGTCAAGTTGTGAATCATGAAACAGTTGTTTAGTTTTCAGTGGTTTGTTTTAACCTCTTGGTCTCTTGTGTGATACCAGGATAACAATAAGAGCTGTTTCATGGACTCCTGAATATGTGTGTGTGTGGGGGGGGTGTCACACTAGCCCAAGCTTAAGAAGTGGTAAATTGTTGATTTCCCCCACATATTTCATTTTCTTTACTAAACATGATCTAATTTACAAAAATGTTCACCTCTCTAAAACTAAACCATGTCCTTAAGAGTTCAGTATCACTTTCTTTCCTCTGAAGAGCAGAAAAGATTAAGATTAGATAGTGTAGGGGTAAAGAGATGACTTCATAGTTAACAATACTTGCTGTTCTTGCAGAGGACCCAGGTTCAGTTCCTAGCACCTACATGATGGCTTATGGCCATCAGAGAATCAAGTTCTAGGGTACCAGACATCCTCTCTGGCCTCTGAGGATACCAGGTACATACATGGTATACATACATGCATCCTTACATATATAATAAATAACTTTTTTAAAGGTCAACTAGTGCACCTTCTCGATATATGTGAGCTAATATATGGGTTTAGTTTTTCATTTCACCCCTGTTTCCTTCTTGGAGGAACCCAGTGTCCTTATGCCCCACTGTCATAAAGAGGAAAGAGGTAGGTATTTGAGATAAACAGGAGGTAATCTAACATGTCCCTAAATTTGTCCTATTTTCCTCAAACTTTGACGTTTTTGTGTGAACAGCAATTTTATGGCACCATGTATAACATATGTGCAATGATAAATCATTATCTTATGGTAAGATAATAGATAATAGAATAGGAGGCTGTTCTAACACGGTGGTTCTCTACCTTCCTAACACTGAGACCCTTTAGTACAGTTTTTGCATGTTGTGATGACCCCCAACCATAAAATTCTTTTTGTTGCTACTTTATAACTGTAATTTTGCTACTTCTATGAATCATAATGTAAGTATTTGATATGCAGGTTACCTGATATGTGACCTCGCAAAGAGAGAAACCCACAGGTTGAAAACCGTTCTTCTAACAACTGAAAGAAAAATTTCAACTATTATTTTTAAAAGAAGTTCATTAGGTACAAATTTTTAAGTGACAATTATTATTGTCCCTAACTCCCCGGTTATCTAGAGAATGAAGCCTGCCTTCTCTACCCTCAAGAATCCCTTCAGGTGAGACGGAGCAGAACCACTCACAGGTAAATCTAGCTTGGAATGCTTCTGATCCAGCTGTGGGTGGAAATCCTGAATGTTCTACCACCTACCACACTTAGATAAAAGAAGCTGAGGACTTTAATCTCCAATTCAACTCCTCTGCCTGGAAAACATGCAAGAAGATTCTAAATCTCTTAATATTTCCAAGAGCAATGAACCAGTTTTGTACATCTGTCGGAGCATTGCTCAAATGTACAAACTAGGGAAATCCACTTCCCTTGTAATGAAGACAAGTTGGTTAGTAAAAGAGTTCATAGACTCTTTTAGACTCAGAAGGAAGTGCAAGGATCACTCTCCTAGAATGTGAGAGGAAACAGCAGAGCAGGCATGCTGTAAATCTCGGCTGATGCCAAGATGAGACCATTGGATAAGAGGTAGGAAGCCATGTCTTCTGAGTCGGGGGTCCAGGAAAGACAGAACACTTCATAAAGGCTGACAAACAGCTACACGGCAGAAACAGAGGAGTCTCGGGAAAAGAGTGAGAGATCCCAGAGCAGCAGCATGCTCAGGCTTTGGGCCAATATGTGAAAGAAAAAGGAAAAATAAAAGGAAAAGGTAGACAATACCTTCTAGAGACGTCAGCACACTTAGCAGTGTTGCTGGGATTAGAATTGCAAGTGGGTGCACCCAGAGAAAGAGGCCTGTAGAGAAGATAAGCATGCTATCTCACCCAGGAAATGCTTATCCCTCCCATCTCCTTAGTATGTCTTCAAGTGAAGTAGATGTCCCATAAGGTGGTCTCCCGATGAGATAATCAACAGACAGTCTAGATTAAGAGACAGTAGCATGTGGTATTCTAATATTTGGGACACATCAGAATGGCATGTCTCTACCCAAGGTCACAGGGAGATTCTATTTGTTTGACAAGGATAAAAATAGCTTTCTCTTAATGTGTCTCAACAAAGCCCTGGTTTCAAGTCTTAAGGAGTGGCAAAGGTGATGCTTACCTTTCTAGTATTAATAGAGAAACAAGAGGCAGGGTCCCAAGCGGATGATGAGGAAGGGGTTCATTGTAAGTGGCCTCTATGCCTACTATTCTCTATAACATTTGAGACCCATTTAAGAGATGGGATGGCACCAAACCTAGAAATTAATGCACATGCCAGCAAGATTCTGCTGAAGGGACCCTGATATAGTGGCCTCTTGTGAGGCTATGCCAGTCCCTGGCAAACACTGAAGTGGATGCTCACAGCCAGCTATTGGATAGAACACAGGGTCCCCAATGGAGTAACTATAGAAAGTACCCAAGGAGCTGAAGGGGGCTGCAACCCTGTAGGTGGAACAACAATATGAACTAACCAGTACCCCCTGAGCTTGTGTCTCTAGCTGCATATGTAGCAGAAGATGGCCTAATCTGCCATCACTGGGAAGAGAGGCCCCTTGGTCTTGCAAACTTTATATGACCCAGCACAAGGGAAGGCCTGGGCCAAGTAGTGGGAATTGGTGGGTAGGGGAGCAGGGGCAGGGGGAGTATAGGGAACTTTCGGGATAGCATTTGAAATGTAAATAAAGAAAATAATAAAAAAAAAAGAGAGAGATGGGCTGGAATTGAGATGTAGAAAACCTTAAGAGTTTCCACTCTTGTTAAAAATTTAAGACTTGGAGGGCAATCCAGGGGTCTCCGTTTGAGTTGGAATGCACAGGACCATCCGAGTGCTGATCAACTACAAATAAGAGGAGACACAATTAAGAACATAAACCAAAACTTATAGTGTCTCTATTAAGATTATAATGGATATGCCATATTTCTGCTATATAAAACCAGAGAGGTCTTCACGAGAAGCAATTGGTGTCTGCAATTTTAGTCACACTGTCACCTATAGCTTCCAATCAGAGATGCTCACTTAGAAGAGAGAAGAAATGTGAAACAAGAACTCCCTTGTGACACTCCTAGCAATGGGCCGGAATCAAAGACACCTCTAGTTCTAGCCAAGGATAAGAATTAGAACTGTTTCTTTTCAGGGTTTCTGCCTCTAAAACTTCTGATCAGTTTCTCTTCCCTGTTCTTATCAATTGGTTTCTAATGTTTTAAAAGAAAAACAGACCAATGTTTGAAAAATCTTATCAGGAACCTCAATATTCCTTGACAATCAAAGAAACACACTCACTAAGTGTTTATACTATGTGAGAATTAGTAAGTGTTCTCATACATGAGTCAGATATGTATCAATTTAATTTTAAATACATATGTGCGTGTGTGT
Organism: Mus pahari; assembly: GCF_900095145.1. Lineage (NCBI taxonomy): Eukaryota > Metazoa > Chordata > Mammalia > Rodentia > Muridae > Mus > Mus pahari. The sequence continues at coordinate 43,097,872 of NC_034591.1, forward strand.
TTAATGAGTTGTGTGAGAATTGTGTATTATCAGACAAAACCTGGTGACGCTGATTTGGTGTATAATCTCACTGGTATATAAGAGATCCCGTGTATTCCAATCAATGAAGAAAACCCAGTGTTTCCCTTCTAAACCACTCATAATGACAAAGGTCTCAAAAAAGAAGATGCCTTGAAGTGTTGGGCAAGGATTAAAGTGGAGGGGTGGTTAAAAACACGTGCAATCCTTTGTGAGATTGAAGGGGAATAGCCAACAAGACAGATTTTGGAGAAAGGACCCAGGCTTTCTCCCTCAAGAGTCATGAAGGTTGCTTGAGAAGATCAAAACATGCCATTTACTGCAAGTGGTATTTCTTTTGAGAATCCTAAAATTTTACAGTTTTGCAGCTGAAAAGGTACAATGGCCATTTTGAAGGTCGTATATACTTGGGCCTTAGGGATAATTTACTGTATTTTAACATTGTTATTTGAAATAATCAGTATGAAAAAGACTGTTTTCTCTGCGTAAGCAACTGGTATAGCAAATATGGTTAGTAGAACTGAAATCACTGACTCTTGACTGGTAAGATGCTTCATCCAGACTCAGCTCCATCTCTTCCCACGTCTCCTGAATTTCTTGTCTTCCTATTCTGATTGAACTTCTCCTTATAAGTCCCTTGTGTTTAAGGATGGATGATCTGTACAACCAAAGATACACTGAGTTTCTTCAGTCTTTATAGTTTATATCCTTCCTACCTACCTAGAGATCTAAAATATCAACCTTTCTGATATATGAATGAAGTGGAAATTTCTGGTTTCTTTGAAGACTGAGTTGTGTATGTGGTGTTTTTATGGAGACTGTCTTATCAGAATGGGTTTTGCTGAAGCAGACACTTAAGAGGATATGTATAATGTTTGGAAAGAGTATAAGTAGAACCCAACAGACAGTGAATGACATTCTTGCATTGGTTCACCTTGCAATGCTTCACTGATCTTAGCTTCTGATGACTTCATATAGAGAAACCTGCCAAAGAACTTCTTGTGGTATTCCAGCTGTTTCTTACTGATTTGGCAGAGCCTAGTGGTTTCTTCTGGATTGAGGCAGTGCTAATGATTCATGTCTGGTATTGGCAGATTGAACTGGACGCCCACTACTGACTCATGTTTAGAATCACTTCCAAAGAATTAATTCTAAGCAGGTCCACACCCCCCTTATCCTATTAACCACCTTTCTCCCCTACCTTTGGTTAGGGGCTAGAAGGAAGGTTGAAGCATTTAAGAACCTTTTTTAAAAGTAAGTTTGGAAAAAAATATAAGCATATGTAAGAAAAAATTTGAGAAGATCCAAGTTCACCAAAATAATATTTGGTTCCATATAAGGACAAAATGTGGTTCTTGGAACTGTAAACAAAAGTTCATGCATACTACATGTGATTACAATTGCTGTGATTACAATTACAAAACTGTGACTACAATTGCTGATTGGCTGATTAGAACTTCAAGGGCACGAAGAGACTAGATTGTTGCAGATCCAGAGCCAAGTTATCTTAGATTGGACTTAGCCCCCTTAATAGCCACCTCTGAACATGACCTAATATCCTGTTAGATAAATCTTTAGGAATATACAAATAGACTCCTAGCTTCCACTAATCTGAAACTTAACAGTGACATTAGAGAGCATCTAAGGGATTCCCTTTTTGCCAAATCTCACCTACCTAATATACACACCAAGGTATTTGAAAACGTGTTGATTTGTAAACTTCTTTGATCTATTACTGTAACAATTTTATGAAAGTGCTATCATATTGGACCATGGAATTTGGCTTTGATCTGTGTTTCTGGGCCATGATCCTAATATTTGGCATTGTCTTTGAATTGTGTTTTCCACAGACAACTTGTCAATGAGAGGGAGTGAGAATTCCAATGAGAGGAAAGAGCTGTGGCAATAGTGGGCTATGCTCAGCATCTGTGAGATATCTTGAGTTATTTTAGAAAGAAAAGAAGGCTCATTTGAAGATATTTTGGGAACTCACATGAGGAGTGACTTGAGTGACTTCTAGAGCTTTTTCAATCTGCACATTGTAGGTCTCCATCCAACCCACAAAGATATCAGCACACATTAGAAAGTTTTTTTCCTCCATAAGAAGGCATCTGGATAAGATATAATTCCCATTCTTCTCCAAGGCATGTCCCTCTTCTGGGTATGGGGTAGCTGCTTGACTCCACTTTCTGGGTGACCACTGCAGACACAGAGGAAACAAACCCCAGTTGTGGTCTTTAGTCTCTTTCCCTCAAAGCATAAATAACTAGAAAAGTTTATGCTTCACTTCCCAAGTTGCACAGGTCATAGTCATTAGTCTTACTAATTTTTCACTGATGTGCTTGAGACAACAAAATCTTACCAGTCGCATCTAGTTAGCCTATCTCATTGTTGGGTAGCCTATGCTATCCTAGCTTCTGTATAAGATGGCCTTAAGTTTAACTCTGGAGTACCAGACCTATCTCTGTTACCCCCCCCCCCCCCGAGTGCTGCTGGTTGGCACATGAACTGTTGGTTTACTTCTCTGTGCGATAGTGGAATTAAATTTCTAATGTCTTTTGCAGTACATAACTGCTACCTATATGCATCACCAGACAGCTCCTGGAGGAGATACAGTTTCAGGGTCATGTTTAATTAGAGACTTTTTTCCTGTTAAAAGCCCACTTCTTGCCACCTAGCTGTGTGAGTATAAAAGACTATTCAAGATATGTAGAGTCAGTGTCAGCCCTGACTTATCGTTTCCCATTTGTAAAGTTCAGCTTTTTGAGCTGAGGTATTAGAAGAGGCTTAGCCTCTATTGTCTTGTGAAGGCTGACTAGCATGTATCCTGCCCTTCAGATTTCTTTGTTTGTGTACCTGTTCCCCATGTGTAAACGATTAACATGAGGATTTGCTAAAGGCTTATCCTTCAAGGAAAGCTTGCTTGAACAGACTTTCTCTATGACCCACACAGAAATGAGTTAATTTGTTTGCTTCAGAAATAAGAGCAAAGTTGCTGGGTTTAGTGTGTGGCAACTTAAGGACAATTTCTGCTGATTCCAGGAAGAGGACTTAGGATTTTGATAGTTGTCCCCTAGTTAACCATTGGTGCCCTTTGATTCCAAGGACATTTTGAACTCAATAAGGTGTTAGGACCTCAAACCAGTGTCCCAGAGTGAGTTTCATTGCCTCATCTTCTAGCATTGCTCTAATTGTGATAGCTCACAAACACTCTGGCCATCCACATAGTACAGAGTCCAGCAGATTAGAAAAGTAGGCTTTGGGTCTGGGATGCCCTACAGCTTTTGAGTGAGGATTCCCAAGGCCATGCCTTGTCTTTCTACATATAAGAGAAATGTTTCTTTTTCTAATTCAGGAGTTACCAAGGCTGGCACTCAGGAAGCCCAGGCACCTCTATGAGTTCAAGGCTATCCTGACCATGAGATTTTGTCTCAAAAAAAATGTTAATATAAAACAAGATTACTTTTGATTTGAATGGGCACCAAGTCCACTGAAAATGTCCATATAAGACACAAGGAAGAAGAGCGGATGAAGAAGGAGGCTGAATTGCTACCAACAAGCTGCACAAGCCATCAGAACTTGGAAGAGGCAAGGAAGGATTCTCCCATGGTGACTTTGAAAAGCATGTAGCTCTATCTATACCTTGACTTTACATGTCTGGTATTCAGAAATAAGTGTTTATTATTTCGAGCCACCCAGTTAGCATAGTTAGATCTCTAAGACACTAATCTTATCTTTCAGCCCTCAGGAGCTATGAGCTATATGAAATGCATGCTCCATTATTTGAAAACCAAATAAAAACATGAAGTGAGAAAAGGAGAGAGAGGAGAACATACAATCACTAGACAGAGAGGAACTCAAAAGTCCAGATCACTTTGCTACATTGGTCTCTGAAAGGATGAATGCTTGCTTTCAGCCACCGTAGAAAGCAAAGCCGAAGTACAGCATTGGCTGTTAGCTCCAAAATCAATTGGAAATTCGGGTATACCACAATTGTCAGTGTCTGCTTCTCCAGATCTCCGCACTGAGCTGTGGCTTCTTGTAACTATGCCTATGGTTTTGGAGAAACAGCCTGCCATGTCTAAAGAAGAAGAAATCCTGCTGGGTAGAAAGAACATCTTACTGTCATAAGTGTATGAGAAGAAACTGGTGGAAACATGTTTTAAGCTGCCCCAATCCCTGACAAGTCTGTAATCCTTTTCTATAATTAAGTAGACAGATAAAAGCTATAGAGAATTGCTGAACTGTACTTCATAAAAGGCATCATTGTTACTGTTAAAGGTTACACAGGGCATAGTGACTCCTAAGATGTGAGAAAAGGTCACAGAAATGCCAACGTCACATGACACTGATGGACAGCAGCAATATGGAGTGAAGGGGGCAGCCAGTTTGAGAAGCACTTTTTTTAGCAGTTTTTTTTTCAATTTTTATTAGGTATTTACTTCATTTACACTTCAAATGCTATCCCCAAAGTCCCCTATACCCTTCCCTCGCCATGCTAACCTAACCACCCACTCCCCCTTCTTGGCCCTGGTGTTCCCCTGTACTGGGGCATATAAAGTTTGCAAGACCAAGGGGCTTCTCTTCCCAATGATAGCTGACTAGACCATCTTAGGCTACATATGCAGCTAGAAACATGAGCTCTGGGGGTACT
>NC_034591.1:43103433-43112432 GCF_900095145.1 Mus pahari
CAGAAAATGTGGTACATTTACACAATGGAATACTACTCAGCTATTAAAAATAATGAATTTATGAAATTCCTCGGCAAATGGATGGATCTGGAGGGTATCATCCTGAGTGAGGTAACCCAATCACAAAAGAAATCACATAATATGTACTCACTGATAAGTGGATATTAGCCCAGAAACCTAGAATACCCAAGATACAATTTGTAAAACACATGAAACACAAGAATAACGAGAAGCACTTTTTAAATGAACTATAGAAAACACTAAGAAACATCCCTGTTCTCTGAGAGACCACAGATGTTTCATCAATGAGTGATCTAATGGATTTATTAAGATAAAGAACTACAATTTATTTGCTTGTTTTCTCCCCAAAGCAATGATATGGCGAGAAAATAATAGTGAGATGCATACCATCTTTAAAAAGACAGAAAAGGGTCCTGCCCAGAAAAGAGACTCCTTGGCCAGACCACTAAAGTATCCATAGCTTCATAGCTATGGATAGTATCATAGCCTGGAGATACAGGCACAGGGCCAAATCTCAGGATACCAAAATATTCTCTGGATTCTGGGCAATTCTCTTTTACAAAATAGTAAAACTTATAATTTCAGAATTAACTACAAAAGTAAATGAAAATCACGTGTTGCAGATTTTAAAATATATACTCCATTCTCTCCGTATCTCTAGACAATTAACCTGAAATTCTTAACATGGAAATCCTTCCTGGCTGCAATTCTGGTTTCCTTTAACTCTTTAGAATATTCCATAGATTCTAGATATACTCAGGACTCTTAGGACTCATGCAGAATGGATATAACAATAACGTTTACAGAAGGAGTCATGAGAGAGCTAGGGGAATAGGGTTGAAAATGATGTAAACACAATACTTATGTACCATCTTCTCCAAGAATTTAAATTTAAAGAAGTAGGGCTAAATCTGAAGATTTTTTTTTCCTTTATTTCTCTGTATATAGAGAATTGGTATGGCAAAACACAGAACAAACTATACTGCAGGCAGTGGTGTGTAGCTCTTATTACAAATTAATAAACTGCCATTTAATCTGGTCAGTCTGTTTCTTTATCTCTCTTTGTCTCCATATCTTGCCATCTCTGTCTCTGTCTCTGTCTCTGTCTCCTCTCTCTCTCTCTCTCTCTCTCCCTATATACCTATTTCTAAACATTTTTTTGGTCAACCCCTAAGAACCCTCCAATCTGATAACAATAAAACAGCACCCCAAGAGTTGACCTCAGCCAGTTATTCTGTGTCCTTGACAAGTCCAATAAAAAGCACCTGGAAATATATATGAATAATCTATTGAAAAATATATATGAAAAGTATATATGAAGAATACTTAATTCTTTTTTCTTCATACATACACTAGTCACAATCACCACTGGAGATAATGCCTTCTGTTGTATAAGAAACAATTCTGACCCTCAAATTTGGATGAAATTATAACAATATGGTTGTTCCTAGCCTATAAGGAAGTCCAACAAACATTTGATGAATGGTGAGCAAACAAAAGTATGGGGTATATAAACTCATGTTTGGTGGATATGTAAAATTTAAACTGCATGAACTGATGCTTTTCCTCGTGTATTGAAAATCTCAACCAGAAACAATAGTTGTGATACTGGAAGCCCTGGCCCACGGAAGCTCCTTTCTCGTGCACCTACCGAGCTGCCAGGATCTCTCAAACCTGGAGTTCTGACTCCTTGATCAACAGACATACCACTGTCCCTCCCTGTTCCTCTGCAATGCTCCTCTAGACTTATCAATTGCTGCCTGTGCCTACCTTTGCTGAATTCCATGTTTGGCCTCCCTAGGAGACCCTTTATCAAAATTTTAACAAATGTATTCATTTTATTTTCTGTATATGTGTATGTTGCCTACTCCACATGAGGACATGACCCTCAGTGGTCAAAAGAAGGTGTCATGTCCCCGAGAAGTGAGATTGCAGATGGTTGCGAGCCACTGTGTGCTGAGGACCAGACCTAGATAGTCTGTTTCCATATTTAAAGAAGCATTATCTAAAAAGTTATAGGCAAAGTGTAATGACTTGCTGATATACTCAAGGATCAGTTACAGTTGGACATCAATGCCACCCCAGAATTGAAGGGGCAAAGACTAGACAATAGATTCTGCAAAGCCTAAAAATGTGTTAGGAGTTATTGAAGAATAGTTGTTGGGCAGAAACTATAAATGTACAGCCATTGCCAACACTGTCCCCAACCAAAGGTAAGAAAGGGGGATAGTGGCATAACATCCTCCCCACCCCCACCTTCCTATGCTTGTAGATGACTCCTGTTGACTAAACACCTGGAAGCCAAAGGGCCAAAGAACCGTAGTCATGGGATGTATAGAGGTGAGTCTCCTGGGGCACACAGGGTAAAGGGCATGGTGTGGATCAAAGCAAGGATATTAGGCAGCAAACAGACTAATCAGCATAGGTCAGGATTGCTCTTTTTACACTCAGGATCCACTTTAACCTTTGCCTGGATAAAGAACTTTCAAGCTTAGCACAGGAAAAGCGCAGTCTCGGCCGCCACTGTATCCTGACTGAGCCATGTCCATTTGGTCTTACTTCCCACTGAAACATAAATTATCCTATGTGTCATTACTTGTCTTTATAAAAAGGTATGATGGAGAGTGGAGACAGCCAGTTAATTTAAAACTAGCTGCCCCATAAGTGCTCCCAAAGCCTGAACTGACCAACAGTAACTTCTTTTCGATATTAGTTTTATTCTTACCTCTTAGCACTTTGAGCAGAATTCTGTGGTCGAGGTTTGTTTGCCTTTGAAATCTTGGTCCTTGGTGTCTTCAGCTTTCTAAAGCTATTATGTTTTTCCTTTCATTGGTGCTTTGAGCTTAGAGATCAAGGTTGTAAACATACCCCTTTCTTTAGGTCTCTTCCCTGCAGTAGCCTGAACTGTCCAGACAACCTCACGGTCTACCTTTGCATTGCCCTAACAGCTAAATGTCCCCAGCTAATTCATCTCAATACTTCAGTCTCTCTGTGACCATGACTGCCCACCACCCTCCACAGTAGTTTTGTGGCATCCCATTTCCTCTTCATAAGGAAGTTAACCCTATGCTCAAATACACAAGCATCCTGACCCCATGATCTCATTTTGAACTGCCGCCTACCAAAGCCTCTTCAGGGATCATCACAAGTCAGAGTCTCAGTGGAACAAAGATGACTCATTCAGGGGGTCCTACAGCAGCTATTCTTCCTCCTACTTTGAACTTTAACCAGAATATCTCACTGATGCCCAGCAGGAAATCCTATCGATCCATTGATTTCTCAGTTCAGTACTCTGATTGATCCCTTGATACTCCAACTCAGAAGAATCCTCTAAAGATACTATTCATAGAAGTCAGTCTTTGGGGACACAAAAACAATAGCAAACCTATATATTAATCAGCATAATTGGTCACACTGCCATTTTAAAAACTTATAACTCTAGAATTATTTAATTTGAGGTTGAGCAAATGTAAATGTTCTTCACAGAGTAAGGATAGCAATATTTAACTCTTAAAGTAAATAAAAAGACTCTATGGATATGTATGTGGATGACTCTGCCATAGAGCCCTGAGACCCCCCCTCACTAAACTTCTCTTCCAAACAGAAAGATTACTCATGCGTTCTAATTGTTTTACTTTGATTATGTTTTCTTGTTGGGATTTAATGAGTTCAAATAATTCGTGAATGCAATTCTGTTAAAATAGAATTTATCATCTTTCAAATAAAATTTATTATAAATTATGTTTTAGATAATTAACCTTCAATAATACTATACAACTTTGCTAGTGTCTTTTGGTGAAAGTAAATATATTGGATCACATGTGGGCATGTGTAATTTCCTGACTCTGATGAATACTTACATCTTAGTCCTACACTGGTATAATGTATATTATACCACACAGAGAGAAATATGTGATATTATATATATGTATATATTATATCACACAGAAATATGTGATATTATATATATGCATATATCACACAGAAATATGTGCGTATGTGTGATATATCACATATATATGTGATATATTTAATATATATTAAATGCATATATATAATTAGTTCACTGAGAGATTACTATAATGTGTTTTGACCATGGGGGGGCCGACTCTTCCCATATCCACTCTCCTTCTCTATCATGCAATTTTACATTAAAAACTCTAAAAACAAAATTGTATGCCCCAAAATATAGTTTGTTGTGGTCTTTCTGTGGAATGTGGTCAATTACCAGGGCCTACAGTCCCAGAGAAAACTGACTCTTTCCTTTTCTAATAGCTAACAACTACCAAAGCCCTCTCCATGCTGGCTTAGGCTGCATGGGCTTGCATGGGCTTTGTGCATACTGTCACGGGACTGTCACGAGCACTGGGAATCAGTGTGTGCATCCCCATCAGGAAGATGCTTCCTGTAGTCATCAACCACCTCTGGCTCTTACACTCTTTTTACTTTCTCTTCCAAAATAATCCCTGAGCTTTGGGAAGCAGGTCGAGTGTGTGTGTGTGTGTGTGTGTGTGTGTGTGTGTGTGTGTGTGTGTTCTCTTTACAACTGAGCATTCTGCATTCTCTGCTCCATGGCCAGTTGTGGGTTTCTATTTTAATTATAGTGAATTGTAGATGAGAGCTGAGAGGTATAACAATCAACCATTAGGAGTCAGTTTAGTGCTATATCCATTTTATCAGCAAGATATTCTTTATTATTTAAGGTTTCTTTTATTATGTATACAGTGTTCTGCTTGAGTGTATGACTGCACACCAGAAGAGGGCACCAGATCTCATTATAGAGATGCTTATGAGCAACTATGTGGTTGCTGGGAATTGAACTCACGACCTCTGGAAGAGCAGCCAGTGTTCTTAGCCTCTGAGCTACCTCATTGGCCCCAATAGCAGTACTGTTTTAGAGGGAACTCTTGCTGAACCTGGAGCTCCCCATTTCACCTGTACTGGATGGCCCACCCTCACATCTTCTATACTGACAGGCTCTGGCACGCCCCGTTTTCACATGGCTGTAAATCAAATTCGGGTTCTTATCCTTGTGCAACACTTTCCCACTGGCCCATCTCTCGGGTCCACTGTTCAACTTCTTTTTCATGCCTTCTTGCATTATTCGTGCCTGTTTTGTCCCGTTGATACTCACCATTTACTGTCACATCTAGTCTCTGAAAGACTTTGAGTGTGCAAGAGATGATCGTTGCCTATAGGCGGGAGCGTTGTTTTGCAGAACCCTCCTGTTTGTTTTCATTCCTTTATTGAAATAAGTTACTCAGTGCTATAACTCAGCAATCCAGAACCCGACTAGCAAGTGCAAAGCCCTAGAATTGATTAGAAGCATTGAGAGAGGAGGGGAAGGAGGTAAAGAAGAAAGGAAGGGATTAACTATGTGTGTGCCTGTGTGCTGGTGGGAAGATGCAGCAAGCAGGTCGATGCTTGTAGTGCATGCCTGACAACCTGAATTCAGTCACCAGAACCTACGGTGTAAGGAGAAAACTGACTTCTGGAAGTTGTCTTCTGACATCCGTGTGCCCACCATGGTGTGTGCATAGGCACCGGTACATGCACATTATACACACACACACACACACACACACACACACACACAAACTAATAAATTTTAAAGAATATTAATGGATGCTACCATGTTTTACCTGGAAAGTTGTGATGTTCATGATAGATTTGCATTATTAACAGGTAGAAATTAAACTTTAAAGTACTCGGTGGTGTACAGAACAATAATAGAGGAACACACTCCTGTGGAGCTTAGGGATAGAAAAGGAGGAGTTGTGTAAACACAATGACAGGGCTTCAGTGAGCTCAGCAAGCTGCCAATTCTCAACCATTTCAGATAGAGGGCCTTAAAGTTTATGGTTTTGCATAGATAGAGATAGATAGATAGATAGATAGATAGATAGATAGATAGATAGATAGATAGATAGATAGATAGATAACTTCCAAACCAATAATCAGAAGCTCTTTCCCAGCTGTGGCCTGAAGTTGGGGTGTCTTGGACCATGTGTTTATGTTTCCTTAAGAGGCATATCCCAGAGTTCCAGATTTCCTCATGGTGAATTTGGAGGTATAGTCTGAGGTACGATTAGTTGTGTATGGTATTGGTGCCCTTGCAAAGGAAGAGTGTGAGACGTGAGTGTGCAAGCATGGAGGAAAGGCTCTGCAGGCACAGAGAAGATGCGAACTCCAAGCTAAAAAGAGATGCTGGCATACCAATACCTTGAGCATGCCCTCGGGACCCTTAAGAAATTAGCTATCGCTGTTTACCCAGTCTGTGACATTTTGTGTAACTGTAGAACTGGTCATTGGTACCTCGGGAGATGTTAATACTCTAAGGACAATAGGTGATATGGTCACAGAAACTTGGGTAATGCTGTACAAGAGATTTTCCTCAGGGAGCTCCACAGTGAGCAGAGCATGCTGAAGAAGATGGAGAGAAGCTGGTTAAAAGCGAAAGGAAATGAGAGAAAGGGAGAAGGAGAAAGAGGAAAGGGAGAGGGAGGAGGGGGGAGGGGGATAGTGTTAGAAGGAGATACAGAGAGAGAGAGAGAGAGAGAGAGAGAGAGAGAGCGCTGTTGAAAGTTGTTCAACTGAGCTGAGCTGAGACTTTTTTTTCCTCTCGTCAAAACGATTCCTCTTGGAACAGAGTCTCTGAATAAACCAGTTTGGGAACTTCTGGTGTCCAATACTCATTGGAGAAGCTTGTCAGCAAAGAGAATAAAACCAATGAAGCTGATCTGTCATCTGACTTTAAAAAAAAAAAAAGTCCTCATGGGGCTGGAGCGATGACTCAGCGGTTAAGAGCACCGAATGTTCTTCTGAAGGTCCTGAGTTCAAATCCCAGAAATCACATGGTGGCTCACAACCATCCGTAATGAGATCCGATGCCCTCTTCTGGGGTATCTGAAAACAGCTACAGTGTACCATATAAAAAATAAACAAATCTTTAAAAATAAAATAAAATAAATAATCCCACAATTTTCTTTTTAAAATAATATACAATTAACTTTGATTTCTTTTTATTTGAAGTCTATGAATTTTAAGGCATATATGGGTTTACATAACCTACACCATAATTTTTAAAAATAAAATACAGTTATGTGTCTCCCAAAAATTTCCTCTGAATAATATCCTGCTCACATTCCTAAGCCCTGGTAATTCTGTTGCACTGTTAGTTTAAATTATTTAGTTTCCTGATTACAGTTTCTCCTCCCTCTACTGTGATAATACAGAACTATTAAGAGAAATAACTGTGATAATCAACTTTAAAAGAAGGAAAGTTTTTTAATTAAAAAATTAGATTATTTTAATTTTATTTTATCTGTACAAGTGTTTTGCCTGCCTATGTATATGGCTGTGTGTCATGTGCCTGCCTGGTATACATAGCAGTCAGAAAAAGTGTGGGACTCCCTGGAACTAGAGTTAGTGAGCCATCATGTGGGAAGTGAACCCAGGTCCCCTGTGTAAGAGCAGTAAGTATCCTTAACCACTGAGCCATCTCTCCAGCCCTGATATTTTTAACGAGATTTCCCAGTTGTTATTGTATGCTTTGCCTTTGTCTCTTTGTCAAAAATAAAGCGACACCACTTAGATGCACTTATATTTGTGTTAATTGATTCTGCTGATATGTAGGTCTATTTCTTCATCAATACCTGCTTTTATTGGTATTATTTTATAATGTCTTTAAGATAAAGTATTAGAATTTTTCTAAGTATATTTTTCCTTTTCGAAAGAGTTTAATCCTCCAGCCTTTCTGCCCTAATTGTAACTTGAATTGTATCAAATCTCTAGATTAAGGTTCTGGATCATTGATATATCTGTCATTAGATAATTGATATATATGTCATTATATTCCTACTTTATGAGCATCTTTACACTTAGTTCTTTTAAAAAAAATTTATCTTTGTTTGCAGATGTCCAGTTTGACAAGCACCATTTGTTGAAGATATTAACCTTTTTTTCCAGTGTGTATTTCTGGCCTCTTTATCAAAAATCACATGCCCATAGGCATATGGATTTATGTCTGAGTCTTCCGTTTGATTCCATTGATCAACGTGTCTGTTTTTAATGTGAATAACATGCTGTTTCTGTTACTATAGCTTTGTAGTACAGCTTGAAATCGGGCACGATGAGATCTCTGGCAGTTCTCTTATTGTCTAGGATTATTTTGGCAAGAACCAGAGACTGGATGGCTCAGAGACCTATGGTAAAACCAAATAATATTGGTCTAAAAAATTTTTTAAAACTTTTTAAAATAACAATAAAACGGCTGTTAATAATAATCTGCTATATTGCCTTATTCAGTTATATGGAGAACCTTTCTCCTATCACAGAAGGGAATAAATACAGAGACCCACAGCCAGAGATTATATAAACACACACAGAGAGAGAGAGAGAGAGAGAGAGAGAGAGAGAGAGAGAGAGAGAGAGAGAGAGAGAGAGAGGTGGGGGCAACCTCTAAAAGGGATATCACCATTAAGTTCCACCCATCTAGGCTCAGGGATGGAGACAAAAGAGGGTAGCAAAAAAAGTGAGAGAGCCAGAGGGATTGAGAACCAAAAGAAGCTGTCCGACCGAGACTGGAGTACAAAGCACAAGGCCTGCATGGGTCTCAACACTAGGGACCATGGGACCATGCACCAGGTCCTCCGCATGTATACGATAGCTTTCAGTTTACTATTGTTATGGGACTCCTGAGTGGGCCTCTGATTTCTGTGCCTATTCTTGGGGGTCTTTTACTTCTGTTGATTTGCCTCATCTAACTTCAGTGTGATGACGGTTTTTGTTTTATCTTATTATGTTTTATTTTATTACCTGTTGTTGTTACCTATTTTCTGTTAAATAAAAAGTTGTGTTTTTTTTTTAAAAAAAGACTTGATGCACTCACTGATAAGCAGATATTAGCCCAGAAACTTAGAATACCCAAGATACATTTTGCAAAACACAAGAAAACCAAGAAGGATGACCATCGTGTG
>NC_034591.1:43114597-43118123 GCF_900095145.1 Mus pahari
AGAGAGAGAGAGAGAGAGAGAGAGAGAGAGAGAGAGAGAGAGAGAGAGAGAGATATTTTTTTCTTTGTCTTGAGTTTATAGCTCCTAGTTCTACACAGGGTGTAGTGGTTTAAATAAGAATGTAAGGAAGGATGCTTAGCCATCAGGGACTAGCCCTACTAGGTTAGAAGGATTAGGAGGTGTGGCCTTGTTGGAGGAAGTGTCTCACTGAGGGTGGACTTCTAGGTCTCCCTCTCAGTTTACAGGTCAGAATGTAGCTCTCTGCTAATGCTCTAGCACCTGCCTGCATGCTACATGCTCCCCTCCACAATGATAATGGACTAACCTCTGAGTGTAAACCAGCCCTAATTAAAACCAGCCCTAATTAAACATTTTCTTTGATAAGCATCACCCCAGTTATGGAGTCTCTGCACAACCGAAGAAGTGACTAAGACCCTGAGATTCGAGTTTCATTGAGCTTTTCTGTTTGGGTTAACTCGGTGTTTCACCTTGACTCTACATACGGGTTTATTCATCTTGTCAAGTTGGGAAAGTTTTGGCCATTATTTTTTCTAATATTCCACTGCACCTCACACTTCCCTCTTTACCTCTGTAATAGTGACCACATAAAGTGAGTCATTTGGGACCCTGCAGCTTTGTTGTGTTTATTTCTTTGCTATTGTCCAGAAATGGTCTAACGGCCCTTGTATTCCTTCCTTCCTCTCCTCTGGTTCTTTTTTTCCAAACCGTTTCTGCTCGGTTCTCCTGTGGGGCATCTGTTGGTTTGTAACCTTCCCCCCTTCTCACTCTGTTTTAAGAGACTCTACTCACTACCTCTTTATAATGGTTATTTTAAATGTTTGTCAGATAATTTTAATATCTGGGTCATCTCAGTGTTAACATTAGGTGGTTTTGTTGGTTGTTTTTTTATCTTGCAATTTGATACTTTCCTAGTTCTTTGTAGGATAAATATTTTTATATTATAAGGTAGACATTTAAATACTAAACAATGACAACATGTCTGGTCTAATTCCTGGAAGAATGTGTATTCTTTTTTTTTTTTTTTTTTAATTTGTCAAATGACCCTTATAGGTTTAATCTGCAAGTTTAGACTTGCTCTGCTTGTATTGTGGTTTTGGTGATGATTCTGTTTTCAAAGTCACATGTGTGCCACCCAGTGGCCAGCCCTGCACACATTTAGTCCAACACAACGTCTGATCTGTTACTTCAGATCAGATTTACTCACATGCACCTCAGATCTGAGTTCAGCGGTTCATAAACCGTTCTCTCCAGCTGGGTTAGTAATTTTGTCTTTCAGTGATTTTCCTCGCATTTTCCACCCCTCTGGGCTGTACTCTTCATTCAAGTCAGAAAGCTGGGGTTGTGGTTAGCCCTCTTGTGACACACATTTCCCACAACAGTGCAGGGATAAGTCATGAGAGGATGAATGGAGAAAGGAAAAGAGAAAAGAGAAAAGAGGCCTCCACCATCTCCTACCTAGATATTCCTTATCTCTCTTATTGACTGAGTTGAGTTTCTACACAACTAACTGGAGATGCCTTTACATCAGAATTATATTCCTCTCCCAAACAACATTATTAAGATATCTAGTGAAAGATACTCAGGTTAGAAACCATGTTTTAACTTCTTCATGTGAGCTATGTACAAAGAAACTTGGTTTGATTTTTAAATTTTTGAGGCATGTTTTTGTCTTAATTACATTTTTTTCTTATTTGTAAGCATACCCAATAACTTCAGAAATTACATTATGGTTACATTTATTTATATGGAAAATCTTTTAATACTGAAGTGAATAGACCAGGGCATTTTTCCATTTTTCTCTCCTTCTTCAACATAAGTTATGAATTGCCTCCTTTAGACACTTTAACTTTAAAAGCCCATAATCATTTTAGCTGCTCCTGGAGCATTTAGGAGTGTTCCTCCCAAAAACATATCCTTGGCTCTCCTTACTTGTGTCTGTCCTCCCTCCGATTAAAATCCTTACTCCCTAAGTGACTCATCCCACAATTTCCTTTTGCAGACATGGCAGGAATCCCAACTGCTGCTCTATTCATAAGAGACAGAAACTAGATGTTCATCGGCTGATTAACGGATAAAGATGATGTGGTACATTTATCCAGTGGAAAACTATTCAGTTAATAAAATTACAAAATTTGCAAGTAAGTGGGTGGAGCTAGGATCAATTGTCTAAAGTGAGATAAGGAGGCCAGGTTTTGAAATGACTCTCTATGCCAATTCCGATGATGTCAGGAATCTGCCTTCCCGCTAGCAAGATGTGAGATCCAGTCTCTCAGCATCCTCATTGCATGTCTATACTGTGTCTTTTTGACATTCCCCACTCTCTCTGCAGTAATGTAATGTCTCATTCTGGCTTGGCTTTCCATTTCCCTGATGACCAGTGACACTCCTTGTCTTTCATACACCAGTTGGACACTTGCAGACTTTCCTTTCAAATTTTCTGGATCTGTTACTCACTTAAGTACTTTAAATTTTTTTGACAACATTATATAGGCTTTTGTTTGAGGAAAAAAAAACTCCATAGAGGAGATTTCTGGTGTAAGAATCAGAATCTTATCATTGAGTCTTTTTGTTTTTAATGTTATTTTTATTAGATATTTTCTTCATTTACGTTTCAAATGCTATCCCCTTTCCCAGTTTCCTCTTCAAAAATTCCCTATACCCTCCCACCTGTCCCTGCTCCCCAACCCACCCACTCCCACTTCCTGGCCCTGATACTTCCCTGACTGGGGCATAATCTTCACAAGACCAAGGACCTCTCCTCCCAATAATGGCCAACTAGGCCATCCTCTGCTACATATGCAACTAGAGTCACAAGCTCTGGGAGGTACTAGTTAGTTCATGTTGTCGTTCCTCCTATAGGATTGCAGACCCCTTTAGCTCCTTGGATACTTTCTCTAACTCCTTCATTTGGGGGTGGGAGGGGCCTGTGTTACATCCAATATATGACTGTGAGCATCCATTTCTGTATTTGCCAAGCACTGGCATAGCCTCACAAGAGATAGCTATATCAGGGTCCTGTCAGCAAAATCTTACTGGCATATGCAATAGTGTCTAGGTTTGGTGGTTGTTTATGGGATGGATCCCCAGGAAGGGCAGACTCTGGATGGTCCTTCTTTCCATCTCAGCTCTAAACTTTGTCTCTGTAACTCCTTCCATGGGTATTTTGTTCCCCATTCTAAGAAGGAACAAAGTATCCACACTTTAGTCTTCCTTCTTAAGTTTCATGTGTTTTGCAAATTGTATCTTGGCTATTCTAAGTTTCTGGGCTAATATCCACTTATCAGTGAGTACATATCATGTGTGTTCTTTTGTGATTGGGTTACCTCACTCATGATATCCTCCAGATCCATCCATTTGCCTAAGAATTTCACAAATTCATTGTTTTTAATAGCTGAGTAGTACTCCATTGTGCAAATGTACCACATTTTCTGTATCCATTCCTCTATTGAGGGACATCTGGGTTCTTTCCAGATTCTGACTATTATAAATAAGGCTGCTATGAACA
>NC_034591.1:43118885-43129435 GCF_900095145.1 Mus pahari
AGTGTCTCTGGTTTTATGTGGAGTTCCTTGATCCAATTAGACTTGTCATTAAAATAAGAACTAAAAATAATGTGTCTATCCATAGATGAACTTTTAAATTGAAAAATAAGGAAACCATGTCACCTGTGTCAATAAGTCAGGGACGAATAAAGGCAAATCCCCCAAGTCCCATGGAAGCTGAGAACAAAACTTTGGTTACCAGAATCAGGAGGGGACAGGGATGGTTAGCATGAGGAATTCTGACATGCTGTCTACACAGTGGGGTGGTTAGAGGGTACACGGATATCATAGAGTCCTCACAGCTAGCAGAAGGCATCATGCATTCTTCCACTACAATAAGGTGATAAGTCCTCAAAGATACACGTATGTATTTTCATCTTTACACATATGTCAATATATTAAAATGTCATAGAGTGCCTCCCTTTTCATGCAATTTTCAAGATGTATGTATCTGCTAAAAGTGATTTAAGTTGGGGTTTTTACATGAAATGCTTATTTCACTTTTCCTGAATCGTGGTTGTGATTTCCACGTGAAAAAAAAAAGTTAACAACCCTGTCTTCCTTCTCCCTACCTCAACAGAGGCCGACGTTTTTACAGGTACCAAGCTTATTAGTAATAAAAGCTAGAATGGGGGTGTAGCTTAAATGATTGTCCTCTATGAATTTTCTAACACTTGACCCAAGATTAAATTTACCAATAAACAATGAGAATTATAGAACTTCCATGCAGTATGAAGAATATCTGGTTAAAAGCTGAGAGTTTAACAATGAAAGTCAAACTCACTACCTGTATATAGTTGCGTGCTAACTGATAAGAGGATAGGAAAGGAACCAATACATGCACAGTGTAAGAAATACAGGCTTAAACTTAACTAGCAGTCATTGGAGAATTAGGAAGGAGAAATTACATAAATTGATTTATGCTTTAAAAATATCATTCTAGCCACTATGGGTAAGGGTTGCAGCAGGAGTCAAGTATTTGTGTACTCTGAGTCAGACTAAGGGGGAAGAATGGGTGTGGTTAGAAGGGAATACAGTGAGGCTGTGTGCTTGCCTCTACTTGCCTCTTTCCTTGTGCTTATCTTCACTCAGTCAGTCTAGGTGTCAGAGAACCCACAAGTGTTCTGCCTCGGGATCCTGAGGACTGGACTACTTGGCTAGGCTGAATTACATTTTCCAAAATTCCATCTCACATAAGTTTCACCATGAGTAGGTCAGAAGAGATTCTTGTAAAAAAAAAAAATAGGGAGGCAGAATATATATTTATACATCTATCTATAGATAGAGGAGACAGACAACATTTATTAGGTACCTAGATCTCAGAGAGAGAGGGAGAGGGAGAGGGAGAGGGAGAGGGAGAGGGAGAGGAAAAGGGCACACATGTGTGTGTTTTCTCTCCCTAACTACCTGACACTGGATTTCCTGATCCAGCACCAACAGGCTCATAATGCTTTAACCATCATAATGCTTTAACCATCATGTCAGGTCAAATCACTACAAGCCCTTTTAGATACCAGTACATGTGATAGTGATTCTGCTTCTCTAGTGAATATTGATGTTCAATATAAAAACAACAGATTTTTTTTTTTAGCCATGTTGAATTTAGGGTACAAAGGGATGAGGAGAAAATGTCTCCTAAGTGTTTGAGTTGAGAAACTAGTAAAATGGGACTGATATATCTGCTATGAAGGAAAATGTTGATATTAAACATTACTAAATGAGACCATGAAAAAGTATCTGTAACAGTGTTGCATTTGAAATGTCTTCTAGATACAAGTATCAGGTGAGCAACTGAATTTATAAGTCTGATGTTCAGGTATAAGGGCTTGACTAATGGGAAAGAGTTGGGTTAGTATATAAGCCTTGAAAACCAAATTTGGTCACTTAGGGAATGAATGCATGAGGAGAAAAAGAGAGCATTTGAGAGTAGAAAAATGAAAAAAAGTAGGCAGAGTCAGAAACATATTAGGATCCACATGAGACTAAGAGGGAGCATCCAATGAGGGCATCCAATGAGGGCATCCAATGAAAGCATCCAATGAGGGTGTCCAATGAGACCATCCAATGAGACCATCCAATGAGACCATCCAATGAGGGCATCCAATGAGGGCATTCAATGAGGGCATTCAATGAGGGCGACCAATGAGAGCATCCAATGAGAGCATCCAATGAGACCATCCAATGAGACCATCCAATGAGACCATCCAGTGAGGGCATCCAATGAGGGCATCCAATGTGGGCATCCAATGAGAGCATCTGTACTGGCTAGTTTTGTGTCAGCTTGACACGGGCTGGAGTTAGCACAGAAAAAGGAGCTTCAGTTAGGGAAATGCCTCGTCGAGATCCAGCTGTAAGTCATTTCCTCAATTAGTGATCAAGTAGGGAGGGCCCCTTGTGTGTGGTGCCTTCTCTGGGCTGTTAGTCTTGGATTCTATAAGAGAGCAGGCTGAGCAAGCCAGGGGAAGCAAGCCAGTAAAGAACATCCCTCCATGGCCTCTGCATCAGNTCCTGCTTNCTGACCTGCTTGAGTTNCAGTCCTGNNTNCNTTGGTGATNAACAGCAGTATGGAANTGTAAGCNNAATANACCCTTTCCTCCCCAATTTGCTTCGTGGTCATGATGTTTTGTCCAGGAATAGAAACTCTGACTAAGACAGCATCCACTGAGGGTATCCAATGAGGGCATCCAGTGGGGGCATCCAATGAGAGCATCCAATGAAGGCATCCAATG
Organism: Mus pahari; assembly: GCF_900095145.1. Taxonomy (NCBI): domain Eukaryota; kingdom Metazoa; phylum Chordata; class Mammalia; order Rodentia; family Muridae; genus Mus; species Mus pahari. The sequence continues at coordinate 43,121,615 of NC_034591.1, forward strand.
AGGAGGGCATCCAATGAAAGCATGCAATGAGGGTGTTCAATGAGTGCATCCAATGAGGTACACAACATGGCCTCCAACCATGCCAAGTACTTCTAAGGAGGAGGGAGAGAATTAGAAAATGAGAATAAGTTGGTTAAATGGCAAATGTTTCATTTAAACTGAAGAAACATGGGGGCTGGAGAGATGGCTCAACCTTTAAGAGTACTTCCTGCTCTTGCAGAACCCAAATGTTCAGTTCTCATCACCCAAGTGGCAGGTGCTCTCACAACCACCAGGAACTAAAGTTCCAGAGGATCCAGTGCTCTCTGACACACATGTGCTACACATATGTACATGGAAATAAAAATAAATAATTAAATTTTAAAATAAAAACAAACTGGAGGAGTAAGATTTATTGATTTATTGCACTGAGTAGTGAACTTATTAGTTTATTATGGCATTCTACAAAAGTGACATAGTCTACTTTTACTATCCTCACCATCACCATTCCTGCCAACAGATGAGGTCATGAATGTATTAGCTAAGGTAGAGTCATTTAGAAAGAGGGAACGGTTGATAGTGTCCTCTGGACAAGGCTGTGGGGCATTTTCTTGATATGTGTGTGTGTATATATAGATATATGTATATTTACACATATATCTATGTACATATATCTATACACACACATAAACACACATACACATGTGTGTGTGTCTAAAAGCAAAATAGAAAAGCTTCCTATTAGTCTAATTAGTATGTATAGAGATGCCCATGGCTTCTGAAGAGCCTGTCCTCTGATGAAATGGTCTCTGTGATCTTCAAAAGACAAAATGACAAGTGCTTTAAAAGTGACCAAGTAGTTCAAACATACTTAACAATGGAAAACTTTAGGAAACTACACTTAAACATGAGATGTAAAATGATAATTTTTTTATTTCTAAGAATTAATGATAATTTTAGTTTCAAGACACTTTGCCATCCCAGCTAAACTTGGAGGAAACTGAAGTTTTTTGTTGTTTTTGTTTGTTTGTTTGTTTGTTTGTTTTGAGACACTTTTTTTTTGTGTATCCCTGGCTGTCCTGGAACTCACTCTGTAGACCAGGCTGGCTTCGAACTCAGAAATCTGCCTGCCTCTGCCTCTCAAGTGCTGGGATTAAAGGGCGTGCACCACCACTGCCCAGCTGAAACTGAAGATTTTTAAAAGAGATGCTCATGTGGGAAGGGCTAAATTTAATATAGATGCCATAAAGTTTCAGTTTTCCTATATCATAATTATCATTTATAGATCAGAATAGTTGTACATATTAAGTATAACTCAGTATATGTACAATCACCAGAAAAATAAAATCACAGAAAAAAAATCTCTTTAATGTGTAGATATTCTAACCTAAAATTATATAATTATAATTATTCTAGGAGTATGTGTGTGCCTGTGTATGTGTGTGTCTGTATGTGTGTGTATGTGTGTGTGCACATGCGTGCACATATGTGTATGTATGTGCACGTGCTTGCATGTGTGTATGTGTGTATATGTGTGTACATGTGTGTATGCCTGTGTTTGCATGTGTGTATATGTGTGTATATTTGTGTGAATGTGTGTATGCCTGTGTTTGCTTTTGTGTATTTGTGTGTGCATGTGTGTTTGAGTGTGTATGTGTATGTGTGTACATATGTGTGTCCATGTGTGTGTGCATGTGTGTATGTGTGTGCATGTGTATGTGTGTATATGTGTGTGCATGTGTGCATGTACGTGTGCAGAAGGTGTCAGGTGAGAACAGTGAGAACAGTGCCACACTTCACTGCAGACTTCCTGTGACATAAGGCGATGGAGCAAAGTGGAGAGCGGAGAGTGAGCACTGGTGTTCTTTTAGAAAAGCCCTGAGTGATCCTGATGTCTACAAGTGACCAGGTCAGTGATTCCAAGTCTTGCTAAATTGAAATAATGTGAGAAGACCTAAAGTCTTAACCACAGCGTAGATCAAATAAAACAGAAGGATGGATTGTGGGAGTCTCCAAGCTCCTTAGGAGATTATCACAGTGTTCAGCCAAGGCACCACTGCCTTACAGACCTCTGCTTAGGCGGGGAGATCACAGAAGCTTCTTTTCATCTACATATAAATAAATGTAAATGTAAATGAATTGGACAATTATTGATTCAGTGTTTGTGATGTATATTGGTGTCATATGTCATTGGAAGCGACAGTTTTCATAGAAAAGAGGCAAAAGCATGGGGCAGAGAAACCCTGTCTCAAACCAAACAGAACAATGGGTATGTGTAGAGAAATCTGCGAGTATGAGGAACGGGGCAGCCACCATACATCTGGAGGGCAAAGCTTCACGTTCAAGCCCACAGAGCCCCAGACAGAGACAGAGGAGCCTGGGTCTCAGATGTCACTGGAGCCTTACCACTGCATGCCTGCATTGCCTGCCCAGACTTCAGTATAACAGAAAACACCCCCAACACACACACACACACACACACACACACACACACACACACACACACTGCTGAAACCAGAGTTATTCTTTAGCTGTCTCATTCAACAACCAAGGCTGTACCCAAAGAAATTCAAATCCTGAATTTGAAGTCTCACTAAACGTGTTCTCTAATACTAGTGCCTACCAATGTCTCCATTCTACTTACTGGAGATGTTCACTTCTTATTTTGGAACTGGAGGCATGTTCCATAGTTTTCTCTCTAAATGACGCAAAATTCGCAATGTTCAGTAAGTATAGACAAATATTTAATTTAATGTGAAATATTATTTATCTGCTTTAGAAATTGCCAGATCTTTCCAGCCCTTAATGCTCCTGAGTCCATCTTTTAATTCATCTTGTAATTCAGCATTTCAGTGAAGTATGATTTCAAATCATCTGTAATGTGTTTGGTGTTTGCATCTTATAATATTAAAAAAAAAATTCTCCAGCTTTATGTTCATTGTGTGAATAGATAGCATGCTGCTACTTTATTAAATAATTCCACAGCAAATCACCTTTGTTTGTGGTTTATTTTATTTTATTTATATGTGTTTGTGTTTGCCTGCATGAGTTTTTACCTACTACATGCATGTAGGACGCAGTAGAGGTTAGCAGAAGGCACAGAATCAATCCCTCGGAGCTCTGAAGTCAAGGTCTTAGCGTGCTGGGATCCGAATCTAGGTTCTCTGTAAAAGCAGCCAGAGTTTGCAACTGCCGAGCCATCTTTCCAGCCCTTCATGCTCCCGAGCCCATATTTTAATTTATTTTTAATTCCGCATTTCCGTTAACTATGATTTCAAATCACTTATAATTGTGTCTAGATTGTAATTAGTTTCTCTTTGAAAATCTTTTTCTTTTCCTCACAACGTATCTAGGCTGCAATTTACGACGTCGCCACTCGGTGGCACCAAATTTTACCTTTTTGTTTTTCCTTTGAACTTGGTACACAGTTGTAAAGTAAATATTTAAGTTGTAGGAGTTAGTCAAGAATTAAATACTTTAATCGGGTAAATCTGTACGCTAATCCCTATGTCAATGCTAAAGAACCAACCCTTGCACCATAGATTTGTAACAGAAGAAACTACTGACATGCCATAAGGGTTTATTACAGTTCAAAAAGAGCTTACTCAAGTTGCGTGCAGCATTGATGGGAACTTAAACCTGAAATTCGATTAATCCAAAAGAAACCGTTCAAATACGCTAAGTCACAACAAACACTAAGGAACCCATAGCACAGATACCAAACATAACTCAGATGGGTTCCGGTTACATGCATCCATTTGAAGATGATCTGAAGCTTAGGAAAGCCACGTGCTTTCTTGGATAATCGGCTCCGGGTGTTCACACCGAGGTTCTACGCTCTCGGCGGGTTTTTTGTTTTGTTTTGTTTTGTTTTGTTTTGTTTTGTTTTGTTTTGTTTTTGCGGGCTTTCCCAGGGCTACGAAGCTATCTTTTGATCTTCATATCAAAGGTAGTGAACATCTAAGATGCGGTTGTCCTTGGCTCAGGCTTCCTCTTTTCTCTGATGGCAATTTACACGTGCAGTCCCAACTGCATTTTATAATCTGGCTGTCTGTAGGTTGCTGTCTCCTCATAGGCCAGACATGTGAAAGCATGGGAGAGAGTGGGGTGGGGTTCAAAACAGTTCAAAGCTGTCTTATTGGACAGTTACTCTGCCTGTTTCTTAGAGCAAAGATACTGAAATTATGGTTGAGGCTTCTGATTCACTTGCACTGGGGAGTAGGTCCACTGTCAAGCCTCATTGACTTTGCCTTGAATGTAGATGCAGTATCTGGTCACTCATTTTCCACTCCCCTGCTGTAACCCTTCATAAGCCTCTGTCCTTTCTTTCCTTTCTTTTCTTTTCTTTTCTTTTCTTTTCTTTTTTTTTTTTTTTTTTTCTCCAGACAGGGTTTCTCTGTATAGCCCTGGCTGTCCTGGAACTCACTTTGTAGACCAGGCTGGCCTCGAACTCAGAAATCCACCTGCCTCTGCCTCCCAAATGCTAGGATTAAAGGCGTGCACCACCACGCCCGGCTATGCCTCTGTCCTTTCATCAGTGGCCTCGTAACTCCTCTTCTATCACATTGCTTCCTTCAATCGACTCTCAGAAGAGCTGACTCTTAGCCATTGTGATACATCACTGCTGTTCAAAGGCCTCTATTATCAGGGAAATTTGTGACATTTTAGGTTACATCTACATAGTTTCTTATTGCCTGATGCTCAAAATAACGAATTCCATCCTGTCTAAAGTGCATACATTAGTAGAATTAGTAGACTTCCTTCTTACAGCAACAAATATCACTGAGAGCTGGGTGTGTATGTGCCACTTCCACAAATGTTGTCACAATATCACAGACTTCTGTAAATTCCTTGACTGGCTTAACTTTCATTTTCAAGCATCTCCCCAGCTCGCTATGCAAGGACGCGCCTCGCTTTTAAAATGAACAAATCTGAATACCCAAGGTAAACCTATAGGATTTGTTTCAGAAAATATTAAAATAATACTTCAGTGATCATAAGTATGTTTGCATGCATGTGGGAGTATATGTGTAGGTAAAGCTCTTGAAGTAGAATCGCTGTGCACTACAGGATGTAAGGGGCATGTATTGTTTGCTTCCGTTTTCCTAGTTGTCTTGTCTAGGTTCTACTCTTCTTGTGAGGAATGCCATCATGCCCCAGTCCTCCTTAGGTGTGACAGTGCTCTGACATGATCTATGTGTCCACAGCAGAGGTTATCCATGTCTTACAGATCAGACAAATTCATCCCAAGAGCTATGGCAACCTAACGGATTTGACATACTTAATAAGTTCTTATGAGACTGGAACCTAAGTCCCTGTGACTCCAGAAGCTACAATGGAAATACCCTGCTATAGTTTCACATGTCAATTATATAAATATAAACATTGTTTCTAAGGAGAACTACTTGAAGATGAAATGTTACTCCAAGATCTAGATTTTGTTTGGCCAGCTGACTCTGTCAAAACAAAGGTTGAATCCATCCCAGGAATCAGTCCTCCCTAAGAGATAACATCTGGATCCTGCAGGAGAACACAGACGGCATGCTTCACATTTTATTGATAATTGAGAACAGCAGAGACATCAGAATGTGTCCAGGCACAGACAGCACTTGCAGGGAGATGTTTTTGTTTATGAGAGAATTAGTTGTAATTCAAGGGGGAAGAAAACCCAAGCAACGGAAATGTGTGCTCATTTAGGCCAGACAAAGTTTGAGACTACTGACATCATAATTACTAATATTATTATCGCTCCATTTTGTAGAGAAAAATACTAAGTTTCTAGTAACCTGCAAGGTAAAGATAGGGTCATGATTAATTCTAAGTGCCTTCTTGTATTGTCCCAGAGAGGCTAAAGTTCACAATAGCTTGCCCTTCTGTATGCTTTAGCTGCCTTCTCTTTTTCCATGTCACCAAGGTCACAGTTTGACAATTTTATCTCTGAACTTGGAAGTTTTATTGGTGAGTCTCTCAGACAAAAATATTTTGTCCTAATGCACTAATGCATTCTTTTTTTTTTTCTCTTGAGGGTAACTTTATTAAAGTTTAGGAGAGAGAAAAAAATAGACCCTTGGGCAGGCAATCTGTAAGTCGCTGCAACCACCCACGGGGTGGGGGGCGAATGGAGGAGAAGGAAAAGAACCGTGCCATTTGAGCTGCCAGCATGAAGACCCACCACATAGTGGCAGACAACCATGTGTTGAAGAGGCAGGCTTTAGGAAAAGCATAAGGAAGCCTGGGGCATCAGAAAAAGCATACTTAAGTTCTGGCCACCATCTGAAACAGACAGAAAAAAACCAAGTTGCATTCAGAAAGGTGAGCCGATCCAGCTGAACCTCAGAGTGGCTTAGTTCTCTTCCTAATGCCTTCTAATGTTGATCTCAAGCACAATTATAAGTGCTTAATATTCTCATGCTGATGTAAAGATGACATGACTCAGTTGAGGTGGAAATGCAGCCCCGAGTGGAGGCTTTCAGCGGGATGGGAACACTCTATTGGGCAGGCTGAGTCTTTGTGCTCAGTGGCATTCCCAGGGACGAGGTGGAAAGCACTGGATAGAAAAAAGAATTCTTTGTACAGAAGCTAGCACACTTGCTCCAGTCTTTCATCAGATTCATCTCTGCCCGTTTCTCAAGGAAACAGATTGGAACTATACAGAAGATAAGCTGAAACTTAGCTTAGCTGCACACAGTTCGTTCTGCTACATGAAATCATAAGGTTGAAGATCAATCAAACCTTAGTCTTTAAGGGTAGTGCTCGTTCATCTTCTGTGGAGTCATGCAAGTAGTGGGTGTCATTGTGGCATCATCACACAGATACGTCATTGTTCTTTGTTGTCGTTTTTTCACATTTCCTGTTTCCTCCGCATCGGGCTTTCTCTTTACCCAGTTAGTCACCTTTCTCCTTACTTCCTCTATCCCGTTAGTCTCTGCTTCTCACCTCCCTGAAGATTCCTTCCTCCCCTATTAGGACCTCTTTTTTAATTTTATGACCCAAATTTGCATAGATATCACACACACACACACACACACACACACACACCACACCACACACACACACACACATACATATGATTTTAAGTCAGATCTGCAAGAGTTCTGTGAGAAAGATCAATGGACGACCTTGTTCCTTGTGAGAAAGATCAATGGACGACCTTGTTCCTTAAGGTGGACTATTTCGGTTACTTCCTAAGCTCCCTTGGATTGTTCTTTTATCTCTGTGTAATGCTAGCACATGCCCAGGACTCTTGGTTAAAATAGCTTAAATGCGGCACACGATAAACTTAAACCAAGAAGGCAACTACAAGTTCAAATGACAACCAGATGCATCTCAACATGGGGAGCCCCAGATGGCAAGCCTCGGCCCATCCCTCAGTCTCCCACCTTGGCCACTTTGCGAGATCATCTCCTTCTCAAGCATTTTGGTTTGGTTTTGAGGAGGGCTCGTCATGACTCATGAGCACCTTTGGGTTTGTTTTACTAAAATGGTAATTTGTAAGATTTTTTTTTTTTCTTAATGATTCTATGGAAAATATCCAAATTCATTTAGCTGATTTGGGTTCCATATCCAGGTCATGAGCTAGTAAGAGTTCAAAAGCCACGGCATAAATGCTCGCCATGGGGCACATACCAGTTCAACATATGGACTGAGAGCAGAGAGTGCAAATACTTCAAGGTAAAAAGAAAGGATATCATATATTCAATAAAGTCTATTATTATCAGATTGCACATGTAACAAGAATGAGAACTACATCCGGGGGCTGTAGAGATGGCTCAGCAGTTAAGAGCACTGCCTGCAGCACGGCTTTAATCCCAGTACTCGGGAGGCAGAGGCAGGCAGATTTCT
>NC_034591.1:43129621-43131102 GCF_900095145.1 Mus pahari
GTTCAATTCCCAGCAACCACAAGGTGGCTCAGGACCATCCAGCTGTATTGGGATCTAATGCTCCCTTCTGGTGATTCTGAAGAAAGCACCTGTATGTTCATACATAAATAAGTAGATAGAGCTTTATATATATATATTTTTTAAAAATCTAATAGTTATATTTACCAAATAGTACCCCAAAACTGCTATATTTTCATGTCTATAAATAAATTTGTATTTATAAGTTTTCTAGCTACCTTGATGTAATGTGTTATTTAAGTGCTCCTTATCTAGATCAAAAGTTATGCTTCCCTCCCTTTTTAAATCGCTGCTCTGAAATGCACTATCAATACCAAGCATGATTGTGTATGCTTTTAATCCTGGTTCTTGGGAGGTGGAGGCAGGCAGAGCTCTGTGAGATGAGTCCAGCCTGTACTCTATATACTGAGTGGCAGAACAGCCAGAGCTTTGTAGAAAGACCCTGATCCTACCCTCCCACATCCACTAACATCTAATAAGTAAAAGGCATATATAAAATACATGCATAGTATTCTATATAGATGGTTTCATGTAACAGTGTTCAACCCAGCAGGTAAATGCCATGTCCTTCTTGGAATAAAGTAAATGATTGAAGAAAAATAATTTCTCCAAGCCTTACAGCAAGGAAATAATGAAGCATGTGGAAGTTCTTGCAGAATTCTTTTTACTTGACCAGAGGTCAACATTTGGAGGCCATACAAGTTTTTGGGCAGAAGGGTGTGTTGAAAATTCCAATGGAGACACCTTCAGGAGAGGCATATACTCACCCTTTCATGGATCAATCCATCAACTTTATCACATGTTTCTGATATTCCTGATACACAGAGGCTCTTCGGTGAGGTTCTGACACAGGAAAATGCTAAACTTGGAGAAAGAAAACTTATTTATGTCTTATGATCTTACACTAAAGCTTTCTCCACATTACATGTATAATATTTACAGCTTTAGAAATTTCGTTTAACAGGATGGAGAGATGGCTAAGCAGTTAAGAGCACTGACTGTTCTTCTAGAGGTCCTGAGTTCAATTCCCAGCAACCACATGTTGGTTCACATCCATATGTAATGGGATTTGATGCCTTTTTCTGGTGTGTCTGTATACTCATATACATAAAATAAATAAATAAATCTTTAAAAAGAAAGAAATTACATTTAAATTTTACGATCTCGGTTACATGTAAGAAAGAAACTAAAAGGAAGACAAAATAAAATATAGTAAAAAAACAAGTAAGGGTATGTGACAATATGGCAATCTAACAAGTAGGTGAGGACTAACTGTTAATGCGTAGCTATCTCAGTAACCATACATTTGGAGGACAGGAATATTTAGTTATAATCCACCTCATCAGATATAAAAATATATATTCCAAAAGAAATAGCTGGGCAGTGGTGGCGCACGCCTTTAATCCCAGCACTTGGGAGGCAGAGGCAGGCGAATTTCTGAGTTTGAGGCCAGCCTGGTCTAT
>NC_034591.1:43131372-43152563 GCF_900095145.1 Mus pahari
ACACACACACACATATACTTACATACATATACTGAAATATTTGCCTAGATAAACTTAATAGCTTCCATTTGTGGAAACGGTTACAAGCCTATCACAAACTATGACACACAGAGTGCTTGTAAAATTGGTTTAATCAAATGCACAAGGAAGTAATGATGCCATTTCCTATAGCTGCATTTGGCGGTACTATTGATAGGAGCCAGGTAAAGAACAGCTCCTTTACTGCAGCGCCTCCATACCTGCTTTAGATGGGACATCTTCTTTCCTATCTATAATCACTTCCCCCCGAAGGTTAAACAATAAAGATAACTGTGTACATGTATAGAACAATAGAAAAAAATGTGTGCTTACTTGTGGGAAGCAATACATTTGTGGATCTGTACAAAGAAAAGGCAAAGAAATTGGAACAGCATCACCAACAGCCAAGGCTCTGTGGTCAAAAGAACTGGGCCATAGCTCTGCTTCATCCACTACAGTTTCTCACCTGCAAAATGGAGCTCAGACGACCTACTTTTGCCATTATGACAATGGAATGAGCTAACTCCAGGAAGGCACTCTTCCTTGTGCCTGGCAGAGAGTCACTACTGTTGCCAAGGGGACACAAGGCCTATGCACAATGCATGACAATATGCAACCCATGTCTGTCCATTCCAGTGCTTGAAAAATTGAGGCACAGGATCATGAATTCAAGAACAGCCTGGGCTACCTGGTGAGTTCCTAAGTCAAAACAAAAACAAAAAGTATATGTATACTCTACATACACATATATGCAGACACATTTAAGTTATAGTGTCAGCGTAAAGGATATATTATAATTTTGGATTTTTGTCCCAGTCTAAACCTGGCACAAGTAGTTTTTTTTTTTTTTTTTTTAAGTCATGGCAGCTGTTTTCAACTTCAGTTTTGTTCCAGGAAATAATTTATTAAATATTTCATAGGAAACCATCAGAGCTTTAATTTGCTTCGCTCGCTAGTTCTCAGCGTGCTGGAAAGCATATTATACTTCTGACTACTTAGTCTTGGAATTTTGTTCACACTGTTCTCGGGAAGGGTTGCCAAGGGGAACAGGTGAAAATCAGAAGCGCGGGTTTTTCCCATCCAGAGCTCTCTGTTAGCTCCTTCTGTAATGGCTGGTCACATTAAAGACTAAAGTGAGTCGTTAGAGTGTGACCTTTAAATCTCAGAATCTTTTCATTTAAAAAAGGCATTATTTACTCAAAGGGCAGCAGGTAGCCCAGAAGCCACTGTTCCTTGCGGCATTTTCTGATATGGGCAGCTTTCTGTCATGTCGAGAGGAGAAACCATGAATGGCCCAGATATTAGAATGACCAGTGACCCCTCATGGGTGTGACTGCAACAGAAAACTAGTTAAAGAACAAAATCATAACTACCAAATGTCACCCTCCAGGCATAGCCCAGGGAAAGCAGGTTTTCTGGAAATGCTATTCTCAGAATCAAGACCTGAGCCCTGAGCTTGGGTGGAGGAGAATCGTCAGGTGAAAATGGACATGTGAAAATGTTTGAAGACTCAAGATTCTTCCCATAAGGCGATCAGCCAGGCTGTGTTACCACATCAGCTCAGAAGACAGCCATTAGAATTTGCATTTTTGCTTAACACTTAAGCCGGGAAATAAAAACTCATAAATGATAGATAAAATCAAAGTAATACACTCTAGTTAATTATGAAGCAGAATTTTTAAAGCTTCTTTGAAGAACACTGGGGAACTGCCACCAAAATGTTGATCCCATGGTGAAATAAAAAGACGACTTTTCTGTAGCCCCGTGGTTGGTGAAAATAGCAGACAGGAAGACCAGCCCTTTCCCAATGAAAGGGTTTGCAGACATCCTCCTCTGTTATCAATCTGCTTAGCCTCCTACCTTTTCAGATTTGCTACTTAAGATTCATAAAAACTGAAAAGCCCAAAGGATAACTATACTTGGTTCCGATCTGAACCATCCACACTCAGTAGGCAGGCCATGGCTTTATAAAGTTCCATATCTATATGGGCATGGTGATATATGCCCACATTGAGGCCCGAGCTACTACACAGTGGGACTTTGTCTCAAAAAACAAGAACAATGACAAGCCAGACTGGCATGGGGCGGCAAGATCCAGAGTTAACCCACCCCAGACTCTTGCCCAGCAAAATGTAATTGCAATGGACACAATGTATGCAGAAAAAGAGACAAAAACAAAAACAAAAAACAAAAAAAAAACAAAACCAACACTCAGGTATCTAATAAAAACTACATCCTTGTGTGTCTGCAGAGAGCAATGTGGAGCTCAGATGAGGTAAAGGGAGTGAGACAGGTGGAGATCTCTGAGTGACGATTGCAGCTGGGGTGGAAAGTTGATGGCAAGTTCAGAGTGCGTCTCAGTTCCTGATTGAATTGTGTGTGTTCAACACGACCATCAGAGAGCTAAGGGTATTTACGTCCACACCTTTGTCCATGCGACATCAGAAATATTGCTCACATTCTGCAAGGCCAATCAGCTCTCGTCATCTTTTTATGTTATCTGAGCTCCCCAAATGCATGACTGCTGAAACTGGAGCCAACAGACTGAAAACAGCATGCATCCGAGGAATCAAAGAGAGAAGCCGGGGACATCATAAAGGAGACGGAAAGATGCGCCGGAAATTGCTTGTTCTCAAACTTTGATCATAACACTGAAAAATGGTCTTTGAGATAATGTGATGGGTTTACATAAAATTATCAAATTTTCCTTTGGTTATTTCCTGTATTAACTCATACTAAATTAGTATTCCAGAGAAAGTAGCATATTTTATTAAAACGTATATGGAACCATAAATATTATCCAAGGTATATGCGAAGTAAAGTGATAAACGACTTCTTCAGAAGTGCATGCAAATTAAATTAACATTGAGAGCAAAGTCTTTCTTTGACAAAAGAGTCCCACACAATCAGTGGCTTTCCCCCTGCTGAGAGTGATAATTTATTTTTTCTTAACTAGAAAACCATGAGAAGATCTTGCCTAAGACTGAGTTTTCTGTTTATTAATTTCTTTCATTGATTTGAAGATACTTTAATAACAACTATGCATCAACGGTTACAGTATTTTCAAGCTACTTAATGTAATGTCAGACAATATATTTCATAGTAGAAAGAGGACCCTTTTGGAGTGTTAGGCAGTTTGCCTCTCTGCATAAAGCATCAAAAGACACAGTAACAACTATTTCTCACAGCTGGGCTACTGAGATAGCTCCATTAGCAGATGGAATTCTTTGGACAACAATAGATGCAGAAGGGACGATTCGTTTCTACGGCATTTTATTTAAAAAGCAAATCAAGTAGATGCGTTTACACAAAATATTTAGTGCTGTCAACAGTTTGTAATTTTTTCCCTTATTCAATGAAGTTCAAAGAAAAAAAACTGGGGGGAAAACACATCACACTGTCACAGTAATGTTGGGTACAGCTAGTAAATACCTGTGCAAAAGAACTCACCTCTGGCTTCCTGTCTATAAAACTGTGATCAGCATTTTTCTTCTCTCTCTTTTCATTTATTCCAAATGGCACAAGGTAAAACCTGAAGTTCCTAGTCATTTCAAATTAATTGGGAACTTTAAACAGTGTCAGGGCAGCACACCATAATTACGTGTGGCCCTGGAAAAATAACTTAGTTTTCCAACCCTTAATCTGTGATGTACAAAATAGACCCAATTGCTGTCTTCCCTGATGATTATAAAGATGAGACAGTAAACACAACACAGATGAGTGGTCCACTTGGTAAACAGCAAATGTTAGATGAGTATAACCCATAAAGCCAGTTTGAGCCCTACTAAAATTGAAAATGAATTTCAAGTGTGTTAATTTTAAGCTTTCCATTGAAGCACATATGCATACAGTACACAGACATAATGATGTTAGCTCACAGCTCGATAAATTTCATACATAGAAGATATATACCTATGTACCAAAATCAAGAAATAAAACATTGCCAGTGTTCCAGTAAGCCTACTGTTTTTCATACTCTTACATCTTACAGTCACTTTTTTCTTAAAGGTAATCTATGCTCTCATTTCTAGCCCCACAGATTATTTGTGTCCCTTCTTTATCAATATAAATGAAATTCCTAGTATTTAGTATTTCATTGAGCTTCTGTCCTTTAAATGTTACATCCCAAGGTTGATCCACATCATGTTTCTCATTGCAATTGCTCATATTTTATTATGTGACTAAACCATGACTAATGTTTCTATTTTAATGTTAATGAGTTCTTACACATGATAAGGCCAATGTAAAAAATTTTAACATAGTGTTAATGTGGGATAATGGTACTATGAAGAGTCTATACATGGTTAGTGTATGTGGAGGCATTTATGTTGAATGAGATTGCAGAGCCATAAGGTAAGGATGAGTTTGTTCCCGTTGATGTGGTCAGTATTTTCACAGATATAGTGCCATTTTATACTCACCAGCATCTGTTGACATTGCATATGTCTGTTAATGTTTGACATAGCTAATCATTTTTATGTTCACCATTGTATCAAGTATGTGATGGTATCTGATGTCTCTTTTGATTACCATCTTTTTTTGTATTAAGACATAATACAAAATTACTCAATTGGAAATTCTTCAAAATAAACATAGATATTTGAAGGGGGGGCTATTTAAAATATCTGATGTTGGGAGCTGGAAAAATGGTTCAGTGGTTAAGAGCACTGGCTGCTCTTCCAGAGGTCTTAAGCTCAATACCCAACAACCATAGGGTGGCTCACAACCACCTATAGTGAGATCTGATGCCCTCTTCTGTACTGCAGATGTACATGCAGATAGAATACTCATATACACAAAATAAATAAATAAATCTTTGAAAAAATAAAATATCTGAGGTTATTTGAAGCCTTTTTATTGGAAATTATATACACTATACACTAAATTTATCTAGTCATAACCCTTGACTCAAAACTCAAAATAGCCATATGCCCAAGAACAACTGTTTTTCAATCTTAAAAATATATCAAACTCCTGGAAAATTATTACTAAATCTAAGAATCATAATAATAACAATTAAAATTTATTAATTAATTAATAATAGTGGTAATGATGCATCTTTGAATCAGTGTATAATAATGGACATTTGACACAGATTATAAAGCAAAAAGAAAAGATAGAAAATTATCAGAATATAACACAAAAGATATGCATATGATAAACACAAAAATAACTTTAATAAACAAAGAAATTCAAGTAACAGTGGCCTGAGTCTTCTCAAACACACACACACACACACACACACACACACACACACACACACACACATATTTATAATATAAACAAGTGTGAGAAATGTGATTGCAGAGAAGGACGTTTACACACTGGCTCAATTAAAAACTATCAAAACAGAATTTCAAAATGGAAATGAAATAAATATAATTTTATACTATTAGCTGCTTTCTCAGTAAGTAAAACAATACAGTAATTATTTTGATGAATCAAGATATCTATGGAAAGAGAACAAAAGAGCAAAGCTAAGGAAAGGGATTTAAAATAGGAATGTAGTTAAGTTAGGGGGGAGGGGCTGGGTAATGGCTCAGTTGGGAAAGTGCCTGCTGCCCAAGCATAAGAAGGTGAATTCAAATCTCTAATACCCATGTAAAAGCTGGATATGACGACAAACCTCAGACTGTGGAGAAAGAAACAAGTGGATCCCTGGAGTTCACTGGCCAGCTAGTCCTGGCAAATTGGTGAGCTCCAGATTCAGTGAGAGAGCTTGTCTCAAAAAATAAGATGAAAAATGATCAAGGGAGACACTTGACATTTGGCCTCCATACACAGGTACTTGAACATGTACATTCACACATAAACATATACATATAGCACATATGTATGTTCATAAAATAATGTAGCTAACATTGAGAAGGTGGAAGATAAGGAAAGAGTAAGACAGGTATAAATTACTGATTATTTTATTTTCTTCTAAAAGGAATTGTTTTTTAAAACTCCCAATTTAAAATTAGAAAAGCAACAAATTAAAAATATAATTTATAACAATAAATATAAATGACATAAAATCGCCTATTTTAAAAAACCCTCTCATACTGGGTAAATTTATTTATTTGTTTATTTAATGTGTATGCATACACTGTAGCTTCCAGGCACACTGGAAGATGGTATCAGATCTTATTACTGATAATTGTGAGCCACCAGTGGCTGCTGGGAATTAAACCTCTGGAAGAGCAATTCTTAATCACTAAGCAATTTCTCCAGCCCCCTGGGTTAAATTTTAAATTTACAAATTTTTGTAAGATATATATAAAACAATATGATTCAGAAATAGTTTAGAAATTAAAGTGGAGGCTGAGGAGATGGAACAAGACCTAAGTGCTCTGCCGGCTCTTCCAGAGGACTCAGTTCCCCACGCCCACATCAAGCAGACAACTGTCTGTAACTCCAGCTTAGGATGATCTGATGCCCACTTCTGTTCTGTACAGGTATCCATACTCATATGTATATATACACACAGATGCACATACGCATACATAAGTAAACATAAAATAAATCTTTTTAAAATGAAAATATATAAGGCATCACAATACTTCTTTTTATAAATAATAATTATACTTTATATTTGCTGAGTACTATAGGCGAGATGTGTGTTTATCATGGAAGATATTCAAACATATAAACAACCCTGTGTGGCTAATTTATGCTATAGCTAAAGCAATAGAAGTTTAGGTAGATTGTAAAATCTATCTGAAATTACCTAAGTGGTCATCTGAAAAAATAAATTTCCACCCAAGTTTCTAGCTAAGGCCTGACTGAAAACAGCATGTTATCCTTATAGTTTAGACATGAATATAGATGTTATAGAATTAATATATATTTAAAATATGTACTTGTATCACAGAACATTTTTCATGAAGGATGGATTAGAAGTTATAAAATATCGGTGGCCGCTAGGAGAGTATACATAAATGAAAAAAAAGACCTTTGCCTTCTAGTGCCACATCTCTTTTAATTCCTAGTTATTTATTTGATGTGAGAGAATCTAATGATAGTTGATCACATAATATTAGATATATACAGCACTAGGTATATTCTGACACACACACAAAAAAATAAATAAATCCAGTGAATCTCTTGTCTTGGAAACTATTCATTTCAAATACAGCTACCACTACAGATTATTCTAAACCAAAATTTTCATTTGACTGTAGCATTTTGGGGTTTTCTTCATTTCTAAATATTATAAGGGAATCGAAATTAAGGCCTGGGTTGATGGCACATGCCTTTAATTCCAGCACCAGAGAAGTAGAGGCAGGTGGATCTCTGAATTTAAGACTAGCCTTGTTTACATACTAAGATCCAGGTTTTCATAATAGAGACCCTGTTTCAAAAAGAAAAGAAGAAAGAAAAGAACCAAAAATGCAGTGGGGAGGGTGGACTGAAATATTACTTTCTGAAAACAGTAACAATTCTGTGTCTCAGCCCTCTGCAGAAACATGACTTGCCAGACGAAGAGATGCCCTTGACTAAAACTGCATCTACCCCAGCAAACATGAGATACTATTAAAATGTCCATTGTCAGTTAATGTAACAGGCTATTTAAAAGCTTCAAGAAGTGTGCGTGAATTCTAAGAGGAAAAGAGGAACTTTGTGCAAGTGTTTTGCTTAAGAATAAAGTGTATACAAAAATGCTCCATGACTGGAAACTCTATCCACTAATGCTAACAGGAGAACTCACAGGGACCGCCTGTTTTATCACTTTCTCCTTTATCTTTGCCAACATCATTTTCGGTTTAAGAAAGAAAAAAAGCACCTGAAAACCTTGACATATGAAACTGTCTCCTACTTGATTCTGAGTCGCACAAAAAAAAGTATTGTTCGACTGCTCCATAAAAAGGTTAAGGACCTTTAATAATAAAGTCAGCACATTGACAGGATCTTCAAAAGCTTTATTCTAACTCTGAGCACAAATGCAGAACAAGCTGTGTCATTGGCACTTTTAGGTATTCTCTCAAAACCCATTTCTCAATAATCTGGTGCCATGCAGGATCTTTTAGCACTTAAAGAGAAGTTTCCATTGCGAAGACAGCTACTTACTGGAAATAATGTTTTGTCGGCTTAACAGAATTTTTTAAATAAATTCACATTCTTTAGAAATACTGTTTTATATAATAGATTCTTGTCAAGTGATAGTTTTACTTCCTTTACTGCAAACGGTTTAAATGATAATTCAGGAAACTGGATGTGAAGATGCTGTTGGGAACACTACAAAAACAAAGAATAAAAAATAATAAAGAAGCACTTCAGTCTTTTAGCATAATCTTGGCACAGTCTGTGCAGACGTGGCTGCAGCAAAGGGCCTTAGAAGCTGGAACCATAGCCTGCTTTAGTCCTGGATCACCTGTGCCGTCTTCTTTTATCCCTTGGAATACATTTTAAATGACATAGGAACTGTATGAAATGCCTTATCTTTATACTTCCAGATAACATAAATACCATTTATTGTGCTCCCATTGTACAGATAAAGTGCCTACTATGAACCAAGCATACTAAGTGCTTCCTGCAGTACTCTTATCCACATAGAGATCTACTATAGTCTTATGAGGAAATAAAAAATAGAATTATTGAACCTGCACAATGCCACAAAATGTTAGTCCCAGCTTCTGAACCTGAGATCAATGGCCACAATCATGTCTTTTTAATAACCCATCACTGGTTGGCCTACTGTGAGAGGAGCACATAGTTTGAGCGAGGCCATTCTATTCAGCTGGGGAACTCCCAACGATGTGAGTGTTGCAGTCACCTAGCATTATTTTCAGGACCTCAAAGGAGCCTAGACAATATGTCCCTGGTTGATATATGATTTGTATTTGATTACATTCTCCCCGAATGGGTACATTCTCAGGACGTCAGAATCGTACTCCTTTGGAAATGGGGTCCATGCAGATTTACATGCAGTCATGTTGAAATAAGTTGGACTTTCATCCAACTTGCATTTTTATAAAAAAAAAAATGGGAGATTTCAAACAGATGTGTGCAGGAAGAAAGCCATGTGAAGAGAGAGAGTGGGTGGTACTTTCCTACAGAAATGATTGTGGTAGACTACAGCAAACCACTAGACAGGAGGGAGGCAGCATTCAACAGATTCTTCCTCATAACCCTTAGAAAGCCCAAACCTTCCCACACCGTCATCTCTCATATTTAGAGTTATATGGCCATACACTTTTATTTATGAAGTCATTTGCAGCATTTTATTACATTAAATGTAATAAACTAATATTCCTGGATCTAGCAACCTCTCTCTCTCTCTCTCTCTCTCTCTCTCTCTCTCTCTCTCTCTCTCTCTCTCTCTAACTCCCCTCCACACTCTCCTCTCTGTGTATATCTGTATATGTTTTTCTGTGTATGTATGTATGTATGTATGTATGTGTATGTGTGTATGTATATGTGTATGTGTGTATGTATATAAGTATATATGTATGCATGTATGTATGTATTTATAAGTTGTATGTGTTTTAAGTACCTATATGTGCACATATGTATGCATGTTTATGAAACATGTTTTCTTCTATTACTTGGTTTTTGAGGCAGAGTTTCTCACTGAACCTAGAGCATGAAGGTTTGGCTATATCAGCTAGCTCTCAAGTTCTTGGCATCTATTTCTGTCCCACCTGCACTGGGCTTACAAGTACTGTGCCACCATGCCTGCTTTTCCCCTTAATGTTTGCTCAGCGAGCACTTTATTCCCTTATAGCTATCTCCTCAGCCTAAAAATGGGCCTTTTTGAAATTTGTAGACAGCAGAATGAATATGCATTATTTGAAAAGGATCCGCAAGTGGGAGAAGGCAAAGTATGATAGTAGGCATAAAAAGATATGATTGTGTGTACACTCTGAAAATTAGCTCTGACATAAAGGAGAAAAGAAAAAGGTGAAGCAGTGTACGAGAAGTTTGTAGAATATCTTTCTCTAATTTTGCTTGTATCAAGCATAGGTATAAACCAAGGCAGATATAGCATAAACCTATAGCATCCGAGATGGCAGGTTACGGCCGCCAGTAGCTCCTGGGTGCCTGAAATGTGACTGACTGGTAAGATTTAGATCTGTGATAGGAGCTGATGATCTCACGCTGTCTCATGAAAGTTGAACCATGGGTAATAAGCCAAGTGTGATCCAGGGATTGCATTCATCCAAGATCCCTGAGAAAGTAGAGGCTACTCTGAAGAAAATTATCATAAGGCAAAGACCTTCCACAGTTTCCCATGGGGGAAAACACTGAAGCAACTGACAAAGATTTACCAGAAGAAACAGGACAGGCGGAAAGCCCGGGTGTGGGAAACAGACTCAACTTGTTTTGAATAAGCCTACACAACACACCCAAAGCCAAAGGTTTCAGAGACAGCAGAGAGGATATGAATAGCCCAGGAGCCATGAGCTTCCTCTAAAGTTGTTCATTTAAGTATCCGTGTATGTCTGTGTGTGCTGTGTACCTATGTATCTCTGTGTTTGTATGTTTATGTCTTTGTGAGTATCTGGGTATGTGTGTCTGTCTGTGTTTGCGTGTGCGCGCGCGTGTGTGTGTGTGTGTGTGTGTGTGTGTGTGTGTGTGTCTGTGTGTGTCTGTGTATGGTGTGTATATGTGTGCATATCCATATGTCTCTCCATGTGTGTGAATATATGTCTCTTTGTGTGTCTGTTTGTATTTGTGTGTTTGTCTGTATGTGCTGTCTCTGTGTGAAGATGTGTGTTTGTGTCTGTAAAAGTAACTTTTATTTGCCTGATATAATTGTCATCTCGGAGGCTTGCTGCAGAATAAGCTAATCCTTTCTAGTTCTTTTTGAACTCTGGCTGGCTGGTTCAACTCAGCTGTTCTGGCTCAGACTCCTCTCCAAGCTGACAGATTCAGTCTGACTTCCCTCAGTTTTTCACTGAATTGCTCTGCTTGGCCTCAAACTGCTCTGGTTCCTTCTTGTTCTCTGGCTTCAATTGCCTCTATTGACCTGCACTGAACTACATGAACTCATGAAGGAACTCAACTAAACTGCACTCACTGAGCTGCCCTCCACCTCTACCTTTTTGCTGCTCCTAAGTAGTCTCTCTTTCTTGTCTGTTCTCATGAGAGTTAGGTGTATCCTATCTCCGACTCATTCTGTCAAATCTATCTCTGATTCATCACTTTGTCTACCCCTCAATTAGACATCTCTTTCAAACATGGCTGCTTCCTTTACAAACTAACTTTACCTTTATTTTTTGGGATTAAAGGTGTGTACCAAAGGCATGTCTGTATTCCAGACAGAGGGACTAAAGATTTTTGGCATCTCTACATTCTACCTAGATCACATAGACCTGGAAGGTCTTTGGATGTGATCCCTTGCCAGAGCAGCTGGATTAACATTCCTCTACATGTGTTTGTATATTTTGTGTATGTCTCTCTGTCTCTGTCTCTGTCTCTGTCTTTCTCTCTCTCTCTCTCTCTCTCTCTCTCTCTCTCTCTCTCTCTCTCTNGTCTCTGTCTCTGTCTTTCTCTCTCTCTCTCTCTCTCTCTCTCTCTCTCTCTCTCTCTCTCTCTCTGTGTGTGTGTGTGTGTGTGTGTGTTGTATGCATCCTTGTGTATGACAGAAATATGGGCCTGTTTATGATATACACTGAAGGCAGAGGATGTTATGCTCTACTACCCCAACATTGTTCCCTTGAGACAGGGTCTCTAATTGACCTTAGAGTTAAGCTGATGGCCTAGTGATCTCCCTGTATCCACTTCTGCATGGTGCTAGAATTGCAGGCACCTATGTAGTGATGCCCAGCTTTTACATGGTTGTTGGGGATTTAAGGTCAAGTGCTTATGGTTGTGCAGCAAGTACCCTTGCACACTGAACCATCAATCCCAGCCCTTCAGTGGCATCTTTTAACCACTTAGCCAGGGCAGCTGAGACTTACAAAAAGTCAGGAAGTACTCCTGTGAACACGCATTCCTATTGGAAACATGCTGACACCCTCCTGTACATGCTTCCCACCCATGTGAGAATCCCCAGTTCCCTTTGTACTTCCATCTACTATATTTAATTTCTCCTTCACTGGCCCATAATAAGGACATGGAATCTTTCACTCAGAAGGATTCTGGAGGCCGTTGGGTACAGTTTGTCTACCAGGCAAGAATACACTATAAGAGAACCTTGAGAATTGGTGTGAATCACTGCCTATGCACTCCTTTCCAAAGCAGCCTCACTGCTTCTAGCCAGGGTAACAACACTTTCATCCACATCTGTGCCTTCCTTCTGCACGGCAGTATGGAGAGTGACTGTGAATAGGGCTGTGACTATTTCCTGCCTCCTAATCCTCAGTCCACATCACTATGGGTTGTGAGATCTTGCACAAGTTATTGACTTTCTCTATACCTCTTTTTATATAAGGGCAATGGAGATCAACCATATCAGCCATACTGTATTTTATAGGACATAGCTATTTTTAAATGAAAAGTGACAAGTAGACATTGGCATTTATTATGCAAAGCCTACACTTGAGCCTCTAGCCCACATCTCTAATCCTTTCTTTAATGCCTGTCTACTTTTCACTTCCTTCTCCTTTCCAACAGTATACCTACCCACAGTCTTATCCAAGTCATCACTGAGAGTGCATACATGATGTGAAGACCCATGGGATCTTCTAGACTGTCTACTCTCAAGTGAATCACGGACCCCAACACCACCACCATATTTAACAGTTCTTTCAAAATGGACCACATTTACCATGAGCATCTTGCCATGGCTGAGTGTGTCCGATCGCCATCTTTTAGTTGTGACACAGCAACACAGCCTAATTATACCACTAACTAGTGCTTTGGATGGGTAACCAAGCTACTTCTCTCTTCTTGAGAGAAATTCCAAGGGCAACATCAAAAGGTCTTTTGGGGCAGTGATTCCAGTGCACGAGGATTCATTAAGGCAGGAAGGAATGGTAGGGAAAAAAATAACTTCTGGTACATTCTAAGCCCTACAGAATTAGAAGGAACTAATGTGGTTTGGTAATGCCAGATTCCATAAATCACAGATAAAGTTTTTCTGGATCTAATCTTATCTGAAGTCAGGCAGAAACTGCTTTTCCTGAGACCTGCTATGGGCCCCTTTGAAAGATTTTCAATAACTTCCATGCTATAAACATATAAACCTCTGATTATCAGTTTCTAAGAATTTAAGGAACTTTCAGGTTGTGTTGGCACAGGCCTGCAAATCCTAGTACTAAGGCAGTAGAAACAGGTCCAAGACCAGCTGAGACTGGACAGTGAGTTCGAGGCCAGCTCAAGTTACAAAGTAAGATAAAATGAAAAGGACCATGGGATTGGGAAGATGGCTTACTAGGTGAAGTGTCTGTCACATAACCATGGATTGGCTTTGGATTCCAGTACTCACATAAAGAGTCAGAAGTAATGGAGTACATTGATAGTACCAGCACTGGGGAAATGGAGATAGGTAAGTCACTGAGCATTACTGGACAGCCAGTCTAGCCAAATCAATGAGCCCTTGGTTCAGTGAGAGACTCTGTCATAAAATCACTGTAAAGAGGAATGCAGAAAGATACCCAACATTGATTTCTGGCTTTTACACACAATTACATGCATGGGCACCTGCACCGCACTGGTTGACACACATCCATATACATAAAATATATACATATATGAATACCATACACATGAAATATATACGCATATGTACACTATACACATATGTAGGCACACTCAAAATATGTCAGTTTTTGGAGATGAAGCTTAGTAGTTGAGTATTTACCTAGAAAAAGACTGGATTCAAGTCCCAGATCTTCAAAAAGTAAATGGAAAAAAATAAAAACAAAACAACTGGAGAGCTGACTCAGTGGTAAAGAGCATTTACTGCTCCATAATGGACCTGAGTTCATTTCCCCACATTAGGCAGCTTTCAACTGCTTGCAACTCCAGAGGATCCAATGCCCCTGCTGGCCTTTGGAGGCATCTGTGGTTATGTGTACATGCCAACCCCTAGATTCACACACTTACACATAATTTAAAATAAAATACATCTTCTTAAAATTTTTATTAGACATTTTATTTATTTACATTTCAAATGTTATCCCCTTTCCCAGCTTCCCCTCCAGAAACATCCTATCCCATCCTCCCTCCCCCAGCTTCTATGAGGGTGCTCACCCACCCACCCACTCCCACCTCCCTGTCCTAGCATTCCCCTATACTGAGGCATCGAGCCTTCCCAGGACCAGGACCTCTCCTCCCATTGATGCCTAACAAGGCCATCCTCTGCTACATATACAGCTGGAGCCATGGGTTCCTCCATGTGTACTCTTCGGTTGGTGGTTTAGTCCCTGGGAGCTCTGGGGGGTCTGGTTGGTTGGTATTGTTGTTCTTCCTATGGGATTGCAAACTCCTTCAGGTCCTTCAGTCCTTCCTCTAACTCCTCCATTGGGTCCCCTGTGCTCAGACTAATGGTTGGCTGCAAGCATCCACATCTACATTTGTTAGGCTCTAGCAGAGCCTCTCAGGAGACAACTCTTATCAGGCTCCTGTCAGCAAGCACATCTTGGCATCCTCAATAGTGTCTGGGTTTGGTGTCTGCATATGGCATGGATCTCCAGGTGGGGCATTCTCTGGATGGCCTATCCTTCCATCTCTGCTTCACACTTTGTCTTTGTATTCCCTCCCTTGAGTATTTTACTCCGTCTTCTAAGAAGGACTGAAGCATTAAAAACAAAAACTGAAGACTTTCAAATAACAGATATCCCAGACTGTGAGATGTGGGCACTTAACAGATCAGTAGTGGGGAAAACATTGAATATCCTGACTATTCCACAATTGAAAACTGTGTGACAGTGGGAGGGGAGGAATCACATTCATAATATATGCAAAATCATCTATCTATGTATATAAAATTATACGTAAATTACAAGTAGGACCCCATATGGTTGGTATTTATTGTATGCTTATTGAAAAAAAATGAAAGAAAAACCCCAAATTAGGGGTGCAGTCAAACTTAACATGCAAAATACTAGGTGCTCATCATTGCTTCTCTGCAAACTCTTGATAGAACTAGAATACACCAAGCTGACTTGCCTTTCATAATTCCCGTTAAACAATACATCTCTAGACTCTCGTAAATATGTGTTTTAAAAAAAAAAAAAAAAAAACTAACAGAGAAGCAATAAAAAGTCCAAATAGCACACAAAATGCTACATATCTTTAAACCTGAGACTGATTCTTTTTAAAGTATCAAAGGCAAAAACAGAGAGTCTTAATTCTAGATTTTTACGACCATACAAGGACAAAGAGTTGATTTGGCTGAATATTTCCTTAATGGAGTTCTTTGATCAAATGCACAGCCCAGTCTTTCACAAAACGGAGATATCTGGGGCTTTCTGATTTGTTTTCTTTTGTACACTGGAGGTACCTTTTAACACCTTTTCAATTGTCTTTTTTGTTCCTTCGAGCACTGTAGTCAGCAACACGAGAAGACAAAATAATGCCATGATTCTAGCCCCGGCTCCTTTGGCAGTGTAAAAACTGGTATTTGAAAGAAATACTCCCTTCAACCCAGTAGCAGCCTCAGTATTCCTGGATGCAACGGAGCCTTGCTCTACAGCCTAATTAGGCTAGCCACAGTGCCTGGTACAAGTTCTCCCTCAGCTAGATGTAATTGGTAACAATTAAATTCCACCATTAAGTCCATTCCATATTGTTTTAAAGGTACCCTCCCAACTTATCCACAGGTAATAGATGTTGTTCTGCAAAGGCCTCTCAGAGGCAAGGCTACTTTGCAATTACAGGACAGCGTGAAACTTCCATCTGTCTGCCCTTCCGTGTTGAACAGCACTGTCCTTGGGCTTCCGCCAGCTAACAAAAGACAATGCGTTGCCATCTTTCTTATTAGATTATGTTGTTGACAGTATGATAATCCATGTGTGTGGGCAAGGCTGGAAGGAAGGTGAGCGTGCAGACTTCTCTGTCACTCAGCAAGCCTGTGGAGAATGTCATTTGGGTTTTGGCAAAAGGCACTACCCTAATAGCATCCCTGGTTGTATCTCTGACTCCGGCACTGTTCAGAAAGCTCCTTGAAACATCTGCTCTCCTCGTGCATGCTTTCCTCCAGGCTCCTTCCCACGTTTGTCAGCTTCTCAGAGGCAGGGAATCCAGTAAGTATTTGCCTGGTCCCTGGGGGGCTAGTGATCTTCTCTGAGTGGTAAGCAATCAATAAGGACGCGTCAGGCTAATTTGTTTGCCACTCTGTTTGCCAACAGTTCCCAGCTACACTGCATTGCTGGAGCTGCTGCTTCATGAATTCTTTACAAATCCTTATAAATAGTGTCACGTGAAGGGAAAAAATCACGGAACAGAGGATCCTAATACCTAGAGTTTGGTCTCAATTTGCTGCTTGGATGTTAAAGGGGATGACCAGCTGGACTTTCTTGTCTGAGATGATCCCTAAGGGAATATGCGGTGTCATCTCGCTGTTGATATTAGCCATTTCTTGACTCTATTATACTTTTCTTGACTCTATTATACCACTAACTGTAATCTAGAAATCTCTCTCCCTAATCCTCGATTCTATAGCATTTACCACTCACTATGGTACAGATGTGTTTGCCTATTGGCTGCCTCCTTTTACCAGAAAACAATCTCCAGGAGAGCCCAGATTTTACTTGTCCAAGGGTATCTCAGCTCTTAGAGCTATGCCTAGGTGACTAGACTCTTAATGTACGCCTGCTCATCAGATGACATCTTGTGAAAACCACATAGCTATCCTGCCACTCCTGTGGAGATGGGATTAGTAGATTGGATCAGGACTAAGATCAGTTGCTCAGAGATCTGTAGTTTCTTTTCCCAGAAAATATGCTAAGTATTGCAACAAAAGAAGAAAGCACAAAACAATTATGACATTTCAAATACGGGGCCCTTTCTACACAGAGATTTTTGCAATCCTAGTCTTTTTGTTTCTTCTGAGGAATACTCATACACTTGTTCCATTGTCATGTTCAATGGGAATTGTCTGTAGTCATTATTACACCAATCATCGTTAAAAATCATGCACCCCCCCAAAGTCAACAAACATGAAAATAACTGACCTCCAATCGGTGGTAGCACTTCATCAGAGACAGAGATAGCAAATTCAAGAATCTCAAGTGTGCAGTTTACTCCCAAACCACTTCATAGCCCAATTCCTGAAGAATCCTAACTTCGGTAAAAGTTGAAAGAAATGTGTTCCATTACTCTGTCTGATGAAGGGATAAACTGACTTAACATCTCTTTAGCATGCTTTATTCCTGGGTAGCCTTTGAGTTTCCATTTATCACAACTTAAAGGGTCAAAGAATAATACAGGTTGAAGAAAACTACTCAAACTCTGGAAAGAGAATAAAATAGCAATGATACCGTCCTTTCCCGGAGGAGTCTGCAGCCATCACTGGTCAACATGTCTTGGCAAACAGCCAGTCACTGGCCACCATGCCTTGGCAAACAGCCAATCACTGGTTACCGTGCCTTGGCAAACAGATACATCCCGTTTTGTTTTGTTGATAGTCATATTCTTATGTCATTTAGAGCCTGTTGTGAGAATGGAAGCATAGGAAAATGAAATAATAAGAGTCCTCTCATGGGTTCAACTCATCGTGAGTCCATTTTGTACACATTCCTACCACAGACTATTTTTTCTAATCCCTGAATGTATCAACTTGGTACTGCACATAACTGACACCATATGAACTGCAGGGAGGGAACAGCTGTTGGAGAAAGGAAGACCAAATGAAGACATTGATACCTTCCTTCTTTCAGACCAATGGGGGTGAACAAAGGCAAGATTTCTATTTCCAGTCATGTTGTAGAAAGGAAGACCAGACCATTGCTGCTATCCTAGTGCCAAGACAAGCTAAAGAACACTTTTTAAATTATGCTTTTACTGGGCATGATTCTCATATCCCCAGATCTAGAGAGGCAAAGCCGGGGCATTCCTGGTTATGAAGACAGCTTGAGTTACACAGTGGGTTGCAAACCAGCCCGGGCTGCTTGGCAAGACCTTGTCTCAAAAGACGAAATAAACAATTATATAATAAGTCGTGGATTTATTTAAGTCGTCATAGAGCCTATGTAAGGCTTTAAGCAGCTTCCAAACATGGGCAGAGACTAAAAAGTGCCCTGGGGAGTGGCACAGGAGATTGTCAGAGTGTTAATGTAGGTCTAGCAGCAGCACATGCGGATTGGAGTCCTGAAGAGTTGAGCGTGCGTGTGGGCTCTGGAGAGATGGCTCAGAGGTTAAGAGCACTGCCTGTTCCTGAGGAGGACTTAGGTTCAATTTCCCAGCCTTCACATGGCAGCTCACAGACACCTGTAACTCCAGTTCCGAGAGATCTGAGACCTTCTTCTGATCTCTGCAGGCAGCAGGCACACACTTGGCACTTACCACTTGCACACTCTCAGTGCACTTATATACATGCACACTCTTAGTGCATTTACATACAGGTAAAACACTCAGATGCATGTAACAAAAATATACAGCTCTTAAAAAAAAGAGAGAGTGTGAATGAATTTCCACACACTTCTATCAAGTATATGGGGAGCTACACCAAAGAGAAAGCTGGCAACCTTTGTTCGAGAGCAAAAAAATCTTCCTGTCTGCCACAAGTTTCTTTCTACACCCCAAAAGTTGGCAATCAAGGTAAGAAACACAGGCACCTCAAAACTCTAGGCCTAGTTCAGGACTAAGGGTTGCTGAAGGGACAACACTGATGGAAAACTGTCAGAAGGCAGAAGTGAGATAGATTGAACCAAAGCTGCAAAGAGTCCAAGTGGAGTCCAGCTAAAATTAGGAAATTAGGGTTCCCAGTACCCGGTATTGATAGTCTGATAGAAGATACATTGTCATGGTCATTAACATCATGTTTGCTATGCTCTTACATGTAATGTCTGGGCGTAGAGCCATTGTGAGGCATAGGAGAAAAACAGAAAACTGTGGCACCTGATTGAGTAGAACAGTAAATTCATATTATACTTCACACAGGGCCAAGTAGGGGTGCTGAAGGCAGGAGCGTCCCCTACATAACTCCCCATACATACCCTAAAAGTCTTGTAACTAAAGTTTGAAGTAAATATGATAAAATGTTTCAAAGGTATAGTAATAAGACATGTGAAGATGTGTGAAGAATTTTAGGAGACGAAAACTATAAATAAAATGAATGGACATGAAAATCATATATCAAAACTAGGAATTAAATCAGTAGGGTTGGCTGAGAACTGGATACTACAGAGTGAAAGGCATGGTCACAAGCCAATCTGATTTGAACTTTTCTTCAGCTGAGCATTGCTCTTCCCAGGTGAGTCTAGGTTTGTGTTAATGTTCACAGTTGGAGCTTAACTATGACAACGGGAGTCTACATCTTTAACCCCTTTAAGAAGATTCCAGAGGTCTGGAGCAATGGCTCAGAAGTTAAGAGCACTGACTGTTTTTCTAGAGGTCCTGAGTTCAATTCCCAGCAACCACATGGTGGGTCACAACCATCTGTAATGGGATCTGATGACCTCTTTTGGTCTGGGCATACAGCCATTGTGAAGCATAGGAGAAAAATAGAAAAATGTGGCACCCGATTAAGGAGAACAGTAAATTCATATTATAATACACTTCACAGCAGGGCCAAGTATGGGTGGTCTGAAGAGAGTGACAATGTGTCACATATATAAAATAAACAAATAAATCTTTAAAACAAAATAATGACAATTCTAGTCTACCATGTGATAATTAGACCACATGAACAAAAGTACCTAGTATGTGGCAAGCTTTTCTGGAATAATGTATTTTAGACGGTTTGAGATAAATACAAAGATGCAAAGGTTGGCCAATTCAGCAATATTTTTATAATTTTGTTTTTGTTTTGAGGGAGAGTTATTGTTGTTGTTGTTGTTTTACATTTTGGAATATGCCAGAATTATCATTATTATGTACTGGGTGGCAGTATGGTTCACAGTTAGAACAAGAAAGCCATTCACTAAGTGACGTGGAAAGCTGAACACTTTCCAGGAGATCAGAGATGGGAAGGGGTTTGCAGCCGGCTTGAGCAAGCAGCCCCGACCCTTGGGCCATGTAACTCAGCAGATCTTATGGGACTAAAGAAACCTATAGTGAGAGTGATGGTTGGGTGGACATTGTGGCAACAGGAGAATCAGAGCAGTAGAAGCATAGGTATTTAGAGTACGGTCATGCACCAGCAGAAAACAATTATCCATAAGATGGAAGTGGAACTGCTGATGTGACTCCTGAGAGAAAAGACCTGGATGACACAGGCAAGCTACGTGAGTAGACGTTGGCCTTCAACACTTCAGATATGCCATTCCCTCAGCTTTCACCTCTGGTCAGAGGTTGCTTACAACCAGGTCACGAAGGTGAGGAAAGGCCAGACTTACTTCATATATGGGCTGTCTCTGTGTGAGGCACCGCATCCTCACTTAGGAGGACAAAGAGGGGCTGGAATGTGAATGGTTACAGGAAAACCATCTTCAAAAGCAGCCATGGATCTGAGAAAAAACAAAAAAACCAACCAACCCAACAAACAAACAAAAACCTACTCCTCTTGTCTCAGTGCAGGACACCTCTGAAGAAATATCTGCACTCAGTCTCACTGTCACATCCTGTGAAAGGGGCCACAGCCTCTGTTGGGACTGCATGGTAACTTGACATCTTTTGACCAGTACTGTTTCTCTGCAGTCCAGTTAAGTGGTGTTATCTTGAGTGTATCTTAGGATCCTCCCAAGACAGAACTCTCTGCTTCACTGTTTCTTAGGAAACACAGTCTCTAATAGTTAATTTTTAAAATGCAGTATAACAATCCAGGATTGAAAGTTCTGAAGTTTATGGGCTAGAGAGGTGACTCACCATTTAAGTGAGCTGGCTGCTCTTCCAGAAGACCCATGAGGAAAGCTCCTAACCTTTTGTAATCCCAGTTCCAGGGAACCCAATACCCTCTTCTTTTCTCCAAGGACACTAGACATACACATGGCACACAGACTTAGGTACAGGCAAAACACCTGTACACATAAAAGAAAATATTAAAAACAACACACATCTATACAAAAGGTTCTGAAATTTGTGGAGTTTGAGAGAGAAGAATGTAGTCCTCCTTAGAAATGCAAGCTACTGGTGTCCTGTTGATAAATTTTTTTCCCTGTGCCTATATCTTCGAGGCTTTTCCCCACTTTCTCCTCGCT
>NC_034591.1:43153632-43156698 GCF_900095145.1 Mus pahari
CAACAACAATATGAACTAACCAATACCCCCTGAGCTCGTGTCTCTAGCTGCATATGTAGCAGAAGATGGCCTAATCGGCCATCATTGGGAAGAGAGTCCCCTTGGTCTTGCAAACTTTATATGACCCAGCACAGGGGAAGGCCAGAGCCAAGTAGTGGAAGTGGGTGGGTAGGGGAGCAGGGGCAGGGGTGGGGTATAGGGAACTTTTGGGATAGCATTTGAAATGTAAATAAAGAAAATAATAATAATAAATTAATTAAAAAAAGAAAAGAAATGCAAGCTACTCGTTTTAATATATTTACTTTGTGAAATTGGGGAGTTCTAATAGAGGCTTGCTGTTTTAATGGGACAGCCACTCCACCATCTGAAAGCAGAGGGCGCTTTAGTCTGGAACATGGGAGAACAGATGACTTTCAGTGTTTTTCTGCAAGCAGGAGAGAGAAGCTCCCAAAAGGCTAATGCTTGGTGGAGGAACTGACAGTTCTCTAGAGATCTACTTAGCATACATATATCTATACTTAAAGGCAAGGAGGGTAATTAACATTTAATACTGGAGAGGGGGTGAGGAGCCACGCACAATATAGGAAGAATCATTCTACAAGGCAGCTCTCAAAGGACCAACATTTCTTTCCATTTCTCTTATCAGAATTTTTATTGGAGCTCAGGTGCACTGGAGGACAATAATCATAATCCTAAATTCAAGTCAGAACTTTCAACATCTATGAGAAAAGGCTGCTTTTAGACTTGTTCCTTGGGTACATGCTGGCTTTAATGTTAAAAACAAACCACTTCCCAACTGGAAATTAAAACGGTGACTAACTTTTATCACATACGCAGAAAAGGCTGTGTTTGATCCAGTGATGCATACTTCCTTGTTCAGTGGGAGCTAGCGCTTCCGTATGTCTTTCTCCCTGACCTGGAACTTGCTCTGTTGACCTTTGAACTTTGAACTTACTACTACATCTGCCTTTTGAGTACTGGGATTTTAAGCATGTGCCACTATATCTGGCCACTCATCGATTTTAATACTAAAAAATAAAAAAATAAATAAAAAATATTGCGAAATCACTGCCTAACAGAAAATTGAAATGGTGACGGTGACATATGCCTTTCCCTGACTCTACCCATCTTACTTACTTCCCTCCCTTCTTTCATTGTTGCCTTCTTTCCTTTTGAAACAACTCTCTTCTACTTGAATATATGTTTGTTTTGTATATGTCTTAGGTGGTTTAAAAATTCATAGTGTATGTTTTATCTATTTGTGTATTATATATTCTAATAAAATGGATTGTGGGTAGATTTTGTGCCAGATGTCATCTCTTGGGATGTTTTAACTCAAAATTCCTAAGATTTATTCATATTACCCTAGGTCACTGTGTTCGGTTTTTTTCTGCTTATTTATTTGCGTATTTATTTATTTATCTGTATATTTTAAGGACAAGGCATTATCTCTAAGCAATGCAAAAATTCCAAAGGCTTCTGAGTGTTTATCCACAGTCACCACCTCCCTATCTGTTTCTCAATCAAAACAAGATATTTCTTCCTTCCGTATCCCACAATGTCTTCACGTACTTTACTTAGCCTTGTGCATGTACAAGCCTTGCCTTTTCTTTTCCCAACAGTTTCAAGGAACCCTGGAATCATGTGTTTAATCACAGAAGGGGTAGTGCTTGTTTTTCTATAAAACCAGAACCGAGACATTCAAAATGCCTTTGATACAATGCCACATTTGAATAACCCCTGTGCCTACACATAAACCTTGTTCTCCTGTCTCCCTTAAACCCACCTGAGGCCTTACACCAGTTGAGCTGTTTGTAAAGATTCATTTGCTTGGGCATAAAGAACTCTCCTGTGGTATTGAAAACACATCCCTCAGAGAATAAAGGACCAAGCTGTTGGGCATAATGAAAAGCAAGTGTTAAACCTCAGCCGCGCAGGCACTTCACACACCTGGAACAACAGCCTGATGCTTCCAAGAGACAATGGTAGAAAACGAATCTCATGTGTATTCCAGATGGTTCTGAAGGATCATAGACAAAAAGCATCCATCCCCACCCCCTTCTCAAAGCAACTCTGATTAAAATTTCCTATGACTTCCAGCTAAATACTAAAAGTTAAGCAGTGAATGGCACATGCAGGGGTGGGGGGGTGCCCTTTATCACGGAATTTGCATGTGAATATGACTGCATCTTTTGGGAAGAAATTAAAAACACTCCAAACTATTAAGACCGCACTGATTCCTTGGTGAAGGTAACAGCTGATGACCATGCAGACTCCACACTGAGCCAAATGTAGATGGAAGAGGTAAGGCAAATGAGCTGGAGAGTCCGAGACACAGGAACCCCCAGCTCTGAGAAGCAGAAACAAATGGATGGATGGTGCAGCCACATCTCCACAGAGACAGAACGCGGTCCATCATTCAGAACAGCTTTTAAAAGAGCAAATATTTTCTATTCACTCTAAAGAAAATTATGTTTGTGAGACTAGGAAATTGTGTGGATGCGAATTCTCCAACCTGATAATTATCTCTGATCCATTTCAATAAGCAAAGGTTTGGGGGAATTATTATTATTATTCCTGTATGAATCATTTTCACTGCTTTTTATTTGCAGAATAGATTGGAACTGTATGAACAAAAGACCTTCAACTCCTATTAACATTTTGCATGCAATAGAGGTTCTCTAGAAATTAAAAGACAAACATTGGTAAATCAATAAAGGAAAACATTGTTTTATTTCACCTTGGGCTCAGCCACCCACTGCCTATCTTTCCCTTTATCCTTGGAAGTTTTTCTTTTGAGCTGACCTAGCCAGAGCTTAGACAGTTGATGGGAGGTAGGGGAGGGCTGAAGGATGTTGCATCAGTAAAGGTTAGATTTTTTTTTTAATGGAGAGTGAAAGGAGGAAAATGACTCTCTTGGCTAGATTTAAATACCCAAGGAGGAAAATGGTTTTAGAAGAGGCAGATTGTGCAAATATTTGCTTGCCTGGAAAACTGAAAGCTGCAGAATCCACAATGGTGTGTGTGTGTGTGTGTGTGTGTGTGTGTGAGAGAGAGAGAGAGAGA
>NC_034591.1:43157848-43159481 GCF_900095145.1 Mus pahari
AAAAAAAAAAAAAAAAAGTTGTGCCTTTCTTAGAGTAAGCTTTGTACCAACTTAGACTATCCCTAGGGCAAAGTGAACTTTATCTACTGAAATTGCCAAGAATAAACACAGGTGAACTTCAACTTAAGTTTCCCTGCAAATTTTCTGTGGGAGGGAAAAAAATTGGCCCAGATCTAGAAAAAAGACTTAACTCACATGTGAAAGGCAAGTCTATGCAGAGAACACACAGTAATGGCTGTATCAGTCGGGAATTGCCTCCCCCAGGGAGGAGTGGGGCAGCTACAGATTGTAGCAGATGGGGATTAAGTTTTCTTTGTTTGCCTTTACAGGGCTGAAGCACAAGAACAGGATAGAATTACTCAACTGCAGAATTAGGCAACTCCATACCCACGTTGTATGGCAGTTTTTCTTTCTATTGAAGGAATGAGGAAATCCAACGAAAAGGTCTTGCTCATTTTCTAAATAAGAAACTTAAAAAGTCAGGTAAGGCAAATTTTTATTACTTAACTAGGTGGGTGACTGTGTGGAGCAAAATAAAAGTTATGACACAATGATGATGCATCCAAGATCAAACCCTAGTTCTTTGTTTATGGAAAAGGAAAGAATAAATTGAAAATATTATTTTGGAAAGAAAGACAGGAGAGATTCAATTAAATGGTTCAGGTTCTTTCAAGATCTTGAGTCCTCCACATTAGCCATATTTTATCTGTGTATTTCTTAACTCCACCCAGCAACATATACTCTTCTCCCTCATTAAAAACCTACAAGGTTTCCTTCCATTTGAGAACATGTTATACTTTCATTTGAAGTTGGGTATAATGCCCCTTGAAGTATCATCATTTTTATTTGTACATATATCTCCAAAATCATTTAGCAATTCACTGCATTCAAAAAGTGTATAAAAAAACAATAGCATATTACAGTCAATTGGGATGTATCCTAAGTATAGAAAAATGGCTAAATATTCAAAAAATAATATGATTTACTATATTTGTAGATTACAAAGGAAAATCACTTAATTCTATCAACTGATTCAGCAAAAGCATTCAACAATATCTAACATCCATTCCCAACAAGATGCTCAGCCAGCAGGACAAGGGACTTCTTCAACTTGATAATTAACATCTACAGAAAAAATAAATATTCCAGCTAACGTCAACTTCATGTTGAAATTTCTGAAGGTCAGGAACAAAACTAAGACAATCTTATGTATTACTCCAATTCAACATGACATGATTGCCTTGGCTAGTTCAATAAGACCTAAAATAAAGTATTTCTTTAAAAGATGGGAGAGGAGAAATGAATCTTCACTATCCACAGATGTCATGAATTATCTACTGAGATAGCGCCAAAGGATTTACTAGAGCTAAAAGAAAAAACAAAACAAATAAACAAAAACTTTCTACACTTAATACACTATGGTAGCAAAACCTCATGATACAAGGTCCATACATTAAAAAATTTAATTTTAACAGAACATTACAGAACTATCTGAAATTATAAAGAAATACATAACAAATAACTTGCCATGCCATCACAATTTAATTTTTCGCATAAACACACACAGACACACACACACACACATGTATATATATATATATATATATATATATATATATATATATATATATAT
>NC_034591.1:43159492-43162651 GCF_900095145.1 Mus pahari
CTTTAAGTTGAAAATCTTCATTCTTATCTACTCCTATTATCTGTAGGTTTGGTCTTCTCATTGTGCCCTGGATTTCCTGGATGTTTTGAGTTAGGATCTTTTGCTGTTTGCATTTTCTTTGATTGTTGTGCCCATTTTCTCTATGGAATCTTCTGCACCTGAGATTCTCTCTTCCATCTCTTGTATTCTGTTGCTGATGCTGGCATTTATGGTTCCTGATTTCTTTCCTAAGGTTTCTAACTCCAGAGTTGTTTCACTTTGGGGTTTTTTTGTTTTGTTTTGTTTTTTGTTTTTTATTGTTTCCATAGCTCTTTTTAGGTCTTGGATGATTTTGTTCAATTCCGTCAGCTGTTTGGCTGTCTTTTCCTGTAATTCTTTAAGGGATTTTTGTGTTTCTTCTTTAAGGACTTCTACTTGTTTAGCAGTGTTTTCCAGTTGTTCTTTATGGCTTTCTACCTATTTAGCAGTGTTCTCCTGTGATTCTTTAAGGGCTTCTACCTGTTTAGCAGTGTTTTCCTGAAACTATCTGTTTACCTGTGTTTTCCTGTATTTCCTTTTTAAAGTCCTCCATCATCATCATGAGAAGTGACTTTTGATCCATGTCTTGNTTTTCTGGTGTGATGGTGTATCCAGGACTTGCTATGGTGGGAGAGTTTGGTTCTGATGATGCCAGGTAACCTGGTTTCTGTTGCTTCTGTTCTTATGCTTGCCTCCTGCCATCTGATTATCTCAAGTGCTTGCTTCCTTCAATATATCTGATTGGAGCCTGTCCTTCCTATAATCCCAGCTGATCCAGGACTCCTCAGAGTCCAGCTTTCTCTGTGATCCTTCGATTGTGGGCTCCTGTGAACCTGAGATTCTTGGTGTGTCTGAGTTCTTGGCAGTCAAGCTCCTCTGAGACCCTCAAATACTGGTGTGACCCAGCTCCTGTTATCCCGGGATCCTGTTGTCCTAAGATCCTGGGCATGTTACAGTGCCTGGAAGTAGTGTCTCCTTTGAGGACCTTGGAGCTGTCTGGTCCATTTGAAACCAAGGTTAACCAGCACCGATCAAAAGGAACCCAAGCCTCTTGTCAGGAAGGGCTCTGGTATCCTTGTTCCTGTTGTCACAGGCCCTTCACAATTGGATTGGAGCAGATGTAGTGTTCTGCTTACCAGTGATCCTAAAAACGTGTGGGCAGTCCTCTAGGGACGTGGGGTGTCCGCAGACTCCAGGCCCTAGGTGCCCCGGTGCTGGCGCTGACCAGAAGGGACTTGTGCCCCTAGTCAGGCTGGTTCTCTGCTTCCCTAGTGCTGTCTCAGGTCCCTTGTGCAATTGGATTGGAGCAGATGTAGTCTTCAACTCACCAGTGATCCTAAGATCGCATGGGCAGTCCTCTAGGGACCATGGGGGTGTCTACCGTCTCTGTGCCCTAGGTGCTCCGGTGCTGGTGCCGACCGGAAGGGACTTGTTGAACCTAAACAATTTATAATGTTGGTATGTAAGTAATCACTCAAATATATGCAAACTCTCACATATGTATATGTATGTACACACACACATGTACACATATATTATATATATGTGTATATATGTGTGTGTTTATATATGTGTATATATAATATACATGTGTATATTTATATATGTATATGTGTGTATATACATATACACATACACATACATATACACATACACATATACATATGGCATGCAATCAAGAGCATATGCCAAAGGAATGTGAACAAATTCCTTTATCCTGGGGCTAAAGCTGCAATAATCTGAAAAAAAGGTTAATATTTTGATAAATCCAAGACAAAACCCCGATGATGGCTCAAGCTATAAAATAAACATCTGTAAATCTATAGTGCTATATATAATGACTGAATAATGAAAGGAATAGTGGGTGAGGGTCGCTCAAGCTCCCAGGTGAAAAAAAAATTGCTAGTTCAAAAAACAAAACAAAGAAGAATTACAAGTAATTTATATAACTATCTTGTCTTTAAAAGGGTGAGTTACTCAGCTAAGGTCAGAAACTAGATATAAGCTTCAGGATGAGCCTATTCTGTTCTGTGCTTCCCTCATATCACTTTATCGATCGGTGTACAGAAAGAGAGGAAACAAGAATACAGATTAAGCAAGAAAGAGGTTCAGCACCCAGAGTCCCTCCTTCTTCAGCCTGCGGAGCTATGGCTGACAGGATGCTCTATGCTACCAAGGGAACGTGGGCACCATACCAAGCCCCAGCACCTGGACAAGGAAAGGAAAGATGAGTTGTTCCCAAAGAAGGGAGAGCAAGGGAGGCTGAAAATGGAACTCGGAGCCAGCGAGGCTGACTTGGTGAAAGAACACATTGACATTTTGAGTCCAGTGGGGATGGACATATAAGAAGACAGCACAACTGCGTGTTTTTGAGTCTGAGCTCTTCGGAAAGTTTACTGGAGGCCCTAAAGGCCTGCCATCAGCCTTGGAGCTTTCCCAAGCCTGGATCCCAAGCAGGTGCCTCTGGTGTTTGAGATGACAAATTAAAGGATGGGGAGGAACAATGTGGCTGCTTTTGAGGAGCTGTAATTGGAGTTCCCCACCTCATTTGTTTGTTTGTTTCTTTGTTTGTTCATGTGTTTGTTTGTGTGTTTGTTTGCTTGTTTGCTTGCTTGTTCATGTGTTTGTTTGTTTGTGTTTGTTTGTTTGTTGAGGCAGGGTCTCAGTAAATAGCCATGGCTAATTTTGAACTCACTACACAGACTTGGCCTAGAACCCTCAGAGATCTATCTGCCTCTTCTTCACAAGTGCTGGAATTGAATGTGGGCACGATCAAATCAGATGAGATTGCCCAAATATACCACCATTGTTGTTGTCGTTTCTCAAGCACAGCAGGAACAGTGAGCACTGCATGTGGGTCTGGAGCCTCGCTTTAAGAAGATCCTCTTTTGGGGCTGGCGAGATGGCTCAGTGGTTAAGAGCACTGACTGCTCTCCCAGAGGTCCTGAGTTCAAATCCCAGTATCACATGGTAGCTCACAACCATCTGTAATGAGATCTGACACCCTCTTCAGGTGCATCTGAAGACAGCTACAGTGTACTTAGATATAATAAATAAATCTGGAAGAAGAAGAAGAAGAAGAAGAAGAAGAAGAAGAAGAAGAAGAAGAAGAAGGAGGAGGAGGAGGAGGAGGAGGAGGAG
>NC_034591.1:43162696-43166133 GCF_900095145.1 Mus pahari
AGGAGGAGGAGGAGGAGGAGGAGGAGGAGGAGATCCTCTTTTAAGTGGCTATCCCTTGAAGTGGGAAAGACAGACCATCTCAACACCTTGGAAAACCTGCCATGCCCAGCTAAGTACAGTACAGTCGATATTTTCAAAAGCATTCTGCTTATTCTATAACAGAATCCATTCTTCTGCTACTGTGTGGACTGAATTTCACCAATAGGAACTTCACTTCAGGTGGGGTGGGTAGACAGTAGGAAGGGTAGATGGGAAATAAGGCTTCTGTAGCTTATCCCTAATTCTCTTACATTTTTCTCATCCTCCCTCTTCTA
This sequence comes from Mus pahari, assembly GCF_900095145.1. Classification (NCBI taxonomy): domain Eukaryota; kingdom Metazoa; phylum Chordata; class Mammalia; order Rodentia; family Muridae; genus Mus; species Mus pahari. Next base: position 43,163,011 of record NC_034591.1, read on the forward strand.
TTCTCTGAACTTGAATCCAGTTGAAAATCTCTCAGCTTGTGTGCATATGTGTGTGTGCATGCGTGCACGTGTATGAATATTCTTGGCCTATTCCATTTCCATGCCTGTTATGAATCTAATGACTACATGGATAAATCTAACTTGGTCTTCAGTTTGCTCTTGAATTCACCTCTTAGGTGATGGTCCTTCCATTTGAAAATACAAACCTCTTCCCCTTTACTCTTATTTATGAACAGAACACCTTTTTCATGTAAAGTGTTTATGAGATTTTGATACATTATTACTGCTGTGGGGTGCAAGACTTTTCCAATTGTTTACTTACAACAGTCTCTATACCCTGTGGTAGGTAATCAATAGCATTTATTGAACTCATGAATGAAGCCTTTGATTGTACTTCCAGCACACAACAGTTCACAGTCTATACTCCTTTTTGGGGGCTGTGATTCAGGCGACTGAAGTCAAGACCTTGAGCATACTGGTCTTCTGCTGTTTCAATGAGCTGTTTCAACCTTTGGCTACTGGAAAATACATTTTCTTTACTTAGTTGAGGCCAGCTCTTTGCAGTCTCCTGTCACTGGCTCCCATATGCTGGGATTACAAGCTTATACCACCATTCTTGACCATTTTCATTACTGTTGCTGTTGTTCAGGGTATATATGATATATGTGTAGGTAGTTGTGCACGCATACACATGTGTTTTTATGGGTGTGTTGCTTGCATACAGATGCAAGTAAAGGGCATCATGTTTCTCCCTCTGTCATTGTCCGCCTTATTTTTTTGAGTAAGCATCTCTCACAAAATGTGATGCCTGCCCTTTGGCTAGAACTACTGACCAATGAGCTCCTGAAACCCTCTGGACTCTGCTTTTCAATGCTGAAGTTACAGGCCTATGTGGCCAAACCCAGGATTTTATGTGTGTAATGGGGACTTCATACCGTTTCTTTCATGGTGGTCTTACCCATTGAGCCATGTCCTTGGCTCTCAGGGTTTTTAGCAAATCAGTATTAAACAATGGCCCCCCATCAATGCAAAACTCAGTTTTTGTTATTTTTACTTTGCTAAATTTTACTATGATAATAAATGTCCACTCATTAACTGGCTAACTATAAATATATGCATATATAGAGATTTATTTTCATTATTTTTAACTATGTGTGTGTGTGCAGGGAGGGTGTATACAAGCGAGTGCTAGTGCCGACAGAGAACAGAAGTGGCAGATCCCCTGGAGTTACAGGTAATTGTACATCATTAGATATGGGTTCTAGGAATCAAACTTGGGTTCACTGGAAGAACGCTATGTACTTTTAACACCCCATCTGTGTTTCTAGCCCCTACCACATATATGCCGAACAAAGTGGTTGAGAATTTAAAGTGCTTGTCCATTTCTCCCAGAGCATCAGAAGCTGTAGAACAATATGATGCATATTATACGAGAAAGTTTTGGTATCATTTAGGGGTCTGATAGCTGTCAGCCATCAATCTGGAGGAAATATTATGAATAACACAGAATTAATTATTGTTAAGTGAGGAGGAGGCAAATTGGAGTCATCACCAGTTTGAGAGTTGTGTATTGAAAGACGTGAGATTATTAGTCGTCATAATGGAGACTAGTTAAGGATCATAGTTCAAAGGGAAGTCACTATAATCTAAATCCAAAAATGGGAGAATCTCAAACTGTTGACTGGGGCCACACCCACCACTTTAAATTTTCCATAGATAGGGAATAAATGAGAGTAACAGAGCCTGTGGGTTGGGGGAGATAGCATGATCAGCAAAGACCTTGCCATAAAAAGATGAGGACCTGAGTTAAATTGCCAGGAACCCACATACAAAGATGTGGCAGGATGAAAGGGAGTTGTAATGCAGTACTAAAGAGACAGACAGGAGGATTCCAAGGGCTTTGCTGGACAACCAGTGTTGAATTGATCAGCTCCAGGTTCATCAAAAGACTGTGTCTCAAATAGTAAGGTAGAGAATATTTGAAGAAGACATCCATCATAGGCCTCGGGCCTCTACAAATTTGTCAATATATATGCATTCATGTCCACACACATGCATACCCACATGCACATAAAAATACATACACCCTGCAAGCACACACTTAAAAGAGGGCCTTACAGGGGCTGAAGAGATGGCTTAGCAGTTCAGAGCACTAGCTGCACTCCAGAAGACACAGAATCTATTCTCAACACCTACATCAGTTTTACCATGTTTGTAACTCAGTTCCAGGGTATCTGATGTCCTCTTCTGGCCTCAGTGGAAAACAGGCATACAAATGATGCACAATCATTCATGCAGTCAAAACACCTATACCCTTAAAACAGAATAAAAAATTAAAATGAAAAAAAGAAGGGGACCAGGTAGTCAGGAGCAATTAAAAAATATCCTTCTTATTCACATTAGTAGTTTCTGTCCTGATCCTATGAGAAACCATTTTAATGGAATTGATATTGGTTAACATTAATCAGATAGTCAGATTAATGTTAATCAAATAAAGTATTACTTTTTGTTTATTTCTTTTATTTTTCACTTTCCTCCCTTCAAGCCCTCCCTTATACTCCTTCTTTCCTCCTTTCAAGTTCATGGCTGCTTCTTCCATTGTTGTATATAACATACATATATGAATATAAAATATTACTCTTGGCTATACCTCACCAAGAGTTTTGTATTTCGTCCTTGCTATTTTGTGCAATTCACAATGGCACTCCATTATGATGATGCAGTGGACTTCAGGCTGGACATCACCAGATGACCAGCTTCTAATGCTCTTCATGGCAGACAGCCATTCAGAAGGAACTGAGGAGTTTGGAGGAAGCAGAGATCATGAGAGGGTTACTAAGTGAAGACACGCAGAAGTTACAGATGCCAGTGGCAATCAAGACGCTAGCAAAACCCAGAGTTAGGCATATATCCAGAAAACAAGCAATTTACAAGATTTGAAGTTTACACTTAGTCCCAGAACTTGAGGCAGAGGCAGAGGCAGAGGCAGAGAGGCAGAGGGGCAGAGAGGCAGAGAGAGGCAGAGAGAGGCAGAGAGGCAGAGAGAGACAGAGAGAGGCAGAGAGAGGCAGAGAGAGGCAGAGAGAGGCAGAGAGAGGCAGAGAGGCAGAGAGAGACAGAGAG
>NC_034591.1:43167063-43169622 GCF_900095145.1 Mus pahari
CCCTGCTCCCCTGCCCACCCACTCCCACTTCTTGGCCCTGGCATTCCCCTGTATGGGGCATATAAAGTTGCATCAAACATTTTTAAACAATGGTTTCAAACTTTATGAGGTTGATGCTTCATGTAAGAAAGGATGCAGATTTGCATACTGCTACAGGCCTTTCATTAGAGTATGAATGGAGTATGCGTGTGTGTGTGTGTGTGTGTGTGTGTGTGTGTGTGTGTGTGTCACATAAAATGCAGTTATTCACTTTGTTGTGGGTTTTTGGGGGTTTTTTTTGGGGGGGTGTTGAGTTGTTGTTGTTCTTGTTCTTATTTTGAGACAGGTTTTCTCTGTGCAGCCCTGGATGGCCTGAAACTTGCTCTGTAGACCAGACTTGCCTCTAACTCAGAAATTTGCCTGTCTCCGCCTCCTGTGTGCTGAGATCACCACTATCTGGCTCACTTTGTAGTCCTATGCTATGAAATAAAACCACAGAGTGTTATAAAATCATAAAGAAGTAACTGCTACCATGTTAATAGGCCAAAACGTTCTATTCATTGAAGTACTGATATTTAATAGGAGATTCAACAGATAAAACTCAAGGAGAAGCTGTTTGAAGGTCTTCGGAAGGGAAGGTGGTTGTCATAGTCAAAACAGGGAGCTCAGGCAGAATCTCTAAGGAGAGGAGACAGTTGGAATGATGTGCGTCTTCATGGTCAAGAAGCCCAGAGGATGCCACAATGAGGACAGTGAAAAGAGAGAAAAATGTTCCCATCTTGAACAACTTAAAATATTTCCATCTTGAAATATCTAAAGTGAGAATAAACCTGAACAAAACTGAGGGAAGTTGGCTTCCCAATGATTGCAAGAAGGTCAGAAGCATCCATTCCTCAGAAGTCCAACTATTTAACTGGAAAAAAAAAAAAAAACACAACTTTAACATGGTTGCAAATTATAGTTAATTGTATGTATAAAAGCATATTAAATTGTATATATCCTTGTTAAAGTTCCTGGAAGTTGCTCTTAAAGGCTTGCAAAGAAAACTTACTAAAGAAAGCTATCCAATTAGTACTTATTACAGAGAGAATCTATAACATGCGAGTCATGGCTTCTACCTTAGCTACCACTCTTACATACTCGGGGTTTTTATAGATCTTTCCTCATATTTTAAATGCATGAGAGCTGTCATGTTTAGGACAATCTACACAAACTTTCATAAATACCTAATTCAGATCTAGACTCCAGGATAAGCCAGGATAACAGGAGATAACAAATGTGAAGTCGTGGGTGTTATGAAAAGAATACTTTTCTTACCCTTATACTGTAATGATTTGTTACAAGTTGAGAAAAACAAAAACAAAACCAAAAACAAAAAACAGCCCCAATAAACAGTGGTCTACAGAAACACAGACAAAACAATGACCAAAATAATAATAATAATAATAATAATAATAATAATAATAATAATAATAATAATAAAACCGGCAAGGTTGCTCATGCCTATGGCCTGGAAAGCTAAGGATTTCCACAAGTTCAAAGCTAGCCTGATCTACATAGTGAGTCCCAGAGCAGTCAGGGCTACAGTGTAAGACTATTTCAAACACAACCTAACACAACCATCATCTATAATAAGTCACCTATCTGTCCGACTCAGGTGTATATTTACAGGCTTGCTATGGGAAAAGCTTGATATTGTGACTATTTCCTTTCTCATGAAATTGGTCTATAGATTTGTTACAATGAACTAACAGGCTAAATGAGCATGGAAATATAAGGAAGCTAGAATGTTCATAGTGACAAAAGAACAAGGCAATGGTTTATTACGATGCTACCACTACCGTAATCAGAACAGTTCACCGTTAGAATGAAGGGAGCCAATCGTATCCACAAAGCAGCACATGGAGCCCAGAACACACCCACAATTATATGGTTATTTGATCCTCAACAAAAGCATCAGAGCAATGCTCTGAAATCAAAGATTTTCAACAGATGGTGGTGGGAACACTGGATGTGCTTATGGAGTGGGGGGAAATTAGCCTCATCATACACCAGAATTTATCAAGGTGGATTATAGACCTAAACATGCAGACAATGCATATTACATTTGAAGCAGTAAGAACCCAGTTCTCAGTGAGGAGAATAAAAGAGCAAAGAGTATTTAGCAATATTAGGAGCTGTTCCCTAAGCCTCCCCAAGAAGAAAATGAAGTGGTGAACTAGACTGGAAAAAATATTAACAAAAAACAACCCATTTGTGATAAAAGGATATGTATGAATGGTTAGTTTTACAGCTCAATATAATGATGAACAGTCCAGTAAAAATAGGTTAAATCTTTGAACAAACACTTCATAAAAAAAGAACACAGGTCAATAGTCACAAGGAAAACTGTTCAACCTTTTTGGTCACCACACCCTTCATAGGAGTTAGGGTCCAAATGACTAGAAGCACAAATCCTAGCCAAATACAAAGCAATTGGCTCTCTCTCTCTGTCTCTCTGTCTCTGTCTCTGTCTCTGTCTCTGTCTCTGTCTCTGTCTCTGTCTCTGTCTGTCTGTCTCTCTCTCTCTCTCTCTCTCTC
>NC_034591.1:43169767-43210401 GCF_900095145.1 Mus pahari
TGTCTGTGTCTGTGTGTGTCTCTGTGTGTCTGTGTGTTAAACTTGAAACCCTCCCATCTCAGTCTCTTGAGAGCTGGGATTACAACCATGCCTAGCTTTAGGGTTTGCTCTGAGCAGGGCCATTCTTGGGTTGTATAAGAAAGCAAGCTAAGCCAGACACAGGGAGCAAGCCCATAAGTAGTACTCGCCATGAACTCTGCTTCAGTCCCTGCCTCCAGGTTTCTGCCTTAAGTTCCTGGCCTGACTTTCTTCAGTGTTGGATTGTGGTCTTGGAGCTGTAAACTGACATGAAACCTCTCCATCCTCAACTTGTTTGTGGTCACGTCATTCATCACAGCAATCAGACGCAAACAGTGGGAATTTGAGCGTGTGCCTCTTAAATTTTTATGTTTAATTTATAAATTTTACTTCAGAAGGCCTTAAACATACAGTGAAACCTAGCTAATGCTACACATGGTGTGGTATCTAATAGGAAGAATATTGATGTCTGAAATTCACTTTGCAATGTATTATGAAATAAGATGGATTATTGGCTGAATGGATTGATTGACGTGTGCTCTACTATAAAAAGTAATAATAGTTGAATGTAGGTAATGAGCATATATATATTTACCACAAAATACCTTCAAATATATAGAATATTTTGTAATAAAATGTTGGAGGGGACAAAAGAAACTTTGGTTTATTGTTCCGAGTTTCCCTTGATGAGTAATGACACTTTTCTCCAACAAGACTGACCTCACTGTGCAGTGGCAGGAACTCCAACAGATGTCCACCCTCAAACTGGCTAGCAAAAGCCAATTACTAAATTTCCAGGAATTCTGTGACCCAGTTGGTGTCACAGTGGTGGTTTGAATTGGACTCAGTGGGATTATTTACACCAGGGTATTACTAAATACTACCCATCAGGGCTTCTTGGGTTTTGTTTTTTGAGAGCCAGTTGTTAAACATTTATCAACACATACACACACACACACACACACACACACACACACACACACACACACACACACCACTGCTCTCAATCTACAGCCCTCTGGCAAGAAAAATGAAAGAGTAACAATAGTTAAGCAAAATATGTCTAAATTATAAGTAATATATAAACACCTTGTCCATATCAAGCCTTTTCTTAGCATAGAAAAACAGAAAATAATTAAGGATTGCCAAACAACATTGTTCATATATTTTTGAAAGTAAGTTTTAGGTATTGGCTAAGGCATTTAATACTTATTAGCAATTATAATAATATATTTGGGGATATCGTGAAACGTGGAACAAAAAGCTTTGGTGAGTTACTTGAAATTTTTAATTTAATATTTGCAATTACTTGCATTTGTGAAAACATAAGCAACAATAGCTATTAACTTTTGCAGGGAATAGATGGTCTGATGTCTAGACCTGTTTGTAAAGTGGTGATACACTGCACCTTCCTGCACACTGCATTTGCTAAGGCAGAGGCAGAAACTGTTCTCTAAGCCCCAGGGAGTAATTTGTCTCGATGGCTTAAGGGAAAGAAATGCCATTTCTTTATTAGCAACAAACTTGTTTTTCTTTTACTATGTTGAGGGCACTGGCCAAGTCAGTGCCTCCCTGTTTCGTGTGACTGATCTAAGCACTAGGAAATGTGGATATGAAGAAATGATCTGTAAGTCCTTGAACTATGCTAGAATCACCTTAGAAGCTTCATAAGACAGAAGAAAACACTTGCTACACAAATATTCTACCATAAATTAGAGAATTTGGGAAAAAAATATGTTTCAAGTCCATTTGGATCCAAAAATTGAAGGTCGTATGAAGCTAAAGGATCAAGATAGAGAGGGGAAAGAAAGCTCAAAAGGTTAACATGGAAGGAGCTCTGTTCTTTGCTTCCCCAGACACTTGCTCTTGGTCTTCTGATATATCTGACACAGACATGGCAACATAATCCTTCCTTCTTTGGGAGAACACAGCTTTCATAGCCAGCCTTTTGCTCATGCTGGTTTGAAGATTCAAAGTTTATTTCAAAACCCCAAGTAGTCAAAAGCTACTTTTAAAGAGATTTTTATTTTATTTTATTTTATTAATGTATGAGTGCTTTGCTGCATATACATTCGCAAGTCAGAAGTGGGCATCAGATACCCTTATAGGTTGGTGTGAACCACCACGTAGTTGCTGGGAATTGAACCTAGGACCTCTGAAAGAGTAGCCAATGCTCTCAACTGTTGAGACATCTCACGAGCATCCAAAGGCTATTTTAGATGCAAGGGTTCATAGAATGGTTGGGAGCACAATTCTCTAAAATTTTTAGGAGACTTCAGGTATGTTTGAAAATTCACAGTGCATTTAGCCACAGCCAAACTTCTTTTCTAGATATGAGCTTTGTACTAGGTTAAAAGATTTGGTGTGTGTTCCACCATGCCTTTCTTTTGAGTCAATGATAAATAACCCAAATATTGATGCCTGTAGTCTTGTTCTTTGGGGCTTATTTGTCCTTACTACTTTGGTATTAACCCAAAGGATTTCTGAATTCTTTTTAGCGTGCATAAACTCTTAGTGTATGATCACAAAGTAGGAAGAAAAAGCCACCATCTACTGGTCTCTGAGTCTATAAGCAAATGTGTTGCCTGTCATCTCATATGCTACAGGGATGGTTCTAATGGATATTTTTCTAGCTTCAAAAGAGAATATGTTTCTAACTCTATGGGCATGATCCTGGCTTCTTACCATTCAGTATCTAAGTCACTTGTATACATTTCACAGTTGTGTCATAGAAGTGCCTACGTCTGGTGTTAGCTTCAATTTCTTTATTAGTTGAAGCAAAAAAAATTGATGAATAAATGTTACCCCCAAATCTGTAATAACTCTAATGTAACAAGCTCATTCTAAATATAAAATGAAATGAAAACAAAGCAACGATCTCAGTGAAGATTCCCGATAGGTCAGTAGCTTAAACCATGCAGTGAATGAAGGTGCTTTCTGCATACCCCAAATAAAGACATGGTTTCTTGGTAGAATACTTACTTACCAAAACTGCTGGGTAGGAATAAAACACTGAGCTTCACTTGAATTTTTTAATTCTTCTTCTTATACTGAAGACAACACCTACATGTCTCATTGAACACTGAGAAGTTGAACTGGTGCTTAACTGGAGCCTCTATCCCTGATGAATAGTTTTCAGAATACTGGAAGGTACTTTGTATAGTATCAGAGGAGAAAGAAATACCAGCCCAGCTATAAACACTTCAGTCTATAAAGGTGGGTGACCTAGCTACATGATACACTGATGCAACATTCATACCAACATTATGGAAATAACCAACCAGTGACTGATTGAACGTAAAGCCAACCTCATGAGATAGAACCCATGCCTGACTCTGCTTACATGGCCAAGAACATAGGACTAGGTAGTCCAGGAACCCAAGGGAAAATCAAATACTGCTGTCCTGCTGAAGAAATGTAGCAATATAATGACTCCTGATGATACAATGATATTGCTAATGATAGTAATTAATTCAGTAGGTCGACACGACTTCCTGTGAATTAGATCATTCTGAGGACATGAGAAATCACTCACCTCTGAAGGAAAAAGAGGAAGTAGTCTGCTGTCCTTGCCAAGTGAGGACAAATGGCTTCAGACAGCCGTTGTTCATCATCATCAGGAGAAAAGAACATTTCCTAGATGAGAGTATGCTCAGCCCAAGGGTTATACCTAAACAATCTCGACCGTGACGAGTTATAATTAAAGTCATCCCTTGATTAAGGTTTTGTGACTTAAGTGTCTTCTCCCAGATCAACTCATCTTTAGTACAACCAGCAGGCAAATTCACAAGAATAATTATAGTTTGACTTATATGTTTCATAGTTATATAGGACATTTTCTTAAGAAATGTCTCTGAATTTAGAAAAAAAATTATGTTGTTTTTTTGATGGACAATAATATAAGCCTAGATTTTAGGACATAGCTCTAAAGATCAACCCTGACTCAAGAATTATACATCCTTCTCTTTCCTAGGATTAAATCCCATGCTGGGCAAAAATCTAGTTCACTGACAAGGGACATACAGAAGGTAATTAAAAACGTCCTTGTTAGAATAACTTTATTAAGAAAAGGTTTACAAACACTTCCTTTATTCTGAAGTTTTGTTGCACTTTTTTCTTGGAGGCCTGAATCTTTAGAACAGCAGTTTTGTACTTATAATTCTTAAGTATTCATAACACCCATATTGTACCTGGGGTCTTCCAAAGCTTGAGCAACTCCTCCTGTTTCCTCAGCATAGACAGAGTGTTCTTGTCCTATCTTCAGCACACAAGAAATTTTTTTGCTTATCAACTGATTTAGCACACATACTATTTCCTCTTTTTCCCTTCTAACCTAGAAGTCTTATCAGGTTTAAAAAAAAATCTGAAACAACCCTTGCCTATTCCAGATTTATTTAATTTCTTATATTTTAAACTCCCTATTTATATAGAACACTATAAAATTCTGATATTAGTACTCCTGACTTCTTACTTATTTTTACTACTTATTTTTATTATTGACAATATATTTCTAATTTTTATATATCATAATAAATATATTGATTAAGGTAGCCTTTCCTTCATGTTTTAAGGTCTTCCTCTGGATTCCTGAAATGGTACCAAACTCAACATAGGCTATACACTTTCTCTTCTATGCCCTACAACATGGCTATACAGCATTTAGTTCAACCATATGTGTTTATGTTTTATACCCTGGTGCCTCCTTTGTAATAATACTCTTGAAGTTTGGGGGCAGTATAAAGTATAAGATCAACTTGCACACAAAGACTGACACATTGTAGTTCTTTAGGGTAACTGAGATAGCTACTAAGGTGACTAATAGGTAGTGTATACATTATGGATACTGTGGACAACGGATGACTCAGGTCTCAAAGACAATAGAGTAGATCTGTAAAAAAAATAATTTTATATACTCAAAATTGTGTGCAGTTTAAAACATGAGTTACTTGCTTCTGGAATTTTCCATGTACAATTTCAGACCCTCTTTTACCATAGACAACTTCCAGTGTGCAAAGTGAAAACACAGATCTGAAAGGTATTACAGTACATTAACTAATTAATATAAAATTATCTCAAAGGTGAAGATTATCTAACTAACAAAATTACATACTATTCAATCATCTGCCATTATTACCGGAAACCCTATACTTCCTTGATTATACTTATGTAGAATCAAGAGGTACAACATCACATTTAATTAAATCTTGGTGTTTAGGAGCAGTATTTTATCTCTGATTAGGGCTGAGTCTAGATGATGGTCTAAAATCTACTATTCTTTTAATATCTTAATGCACTCATTGTTGGGATTTGCTTATCCCGATATTAGCTTGTAATACCCTTGAAGTTAGAAGATCAAACCAACAGTCTAATCTTTTTGTCCTGTGCTTCCCTAATTGGGTGAGCCTGAGCAAACCTGTAAAGTGATGCTGTTAAACTTAGTCTTCCTAATTTACAAGCGTCTATAGAGAGTCAAGTGAGAACATACACACAAAAGCCTTAAAACTATAGAACAGCATAAAAAAGTTATATTATCATTAAATATCTGAAAGCTACTTCTTCTCCAAAACTATTTGGTTTTATTCCCTCCCATTCATGGTTGGACTGTGCTGAAGATCTGCTAAACTTAAAGTATAGTTAAGAGAGAATGCTATGAGAGAATGTTCTTACAGACACAGAGTACTAGTCAAATAGAGGAAAGGGGTCCAAAATGAAGGGGTATGCATCCCCCAAAAAGGAAGAATTAAGTCGTCTGTTAAAAGGTATTTGCATTTGGGGCTAAGTAACCTAAGACATTCATCTGCCTGCCTTACCATGGACCTTTCCTGAAGAACACAATCGATATGATACTTTCTGCACACACTCCCCATGTTTTGCAGCAAATAAGTTGGAAGAAAATTACTAAATGTTTATGGATGTTTAGTGATGTTTACTAAATGTTTAGTGATGGAGTAATGAGTGACAGAAATATCTGTTCACTGTTTTAAGCTGTAACTATAGAGCTAGAGAAAATAGAGGAAGCACCCCTTTGTACAACATTGAAAAAAAAAACTGTTCAAAATTATCATCATAAACATCTAGACTCCTAGAAACCTAAGATCTATAATACCTAACACGTCATATAAAATTAATAGACATGTAGAAAAGAAAGTAACCATGGCACACAATTCAGAGAGCAAACAATTCAGAGAGTAAACAAACAACAGAAACAAATCCCAAGGGCAAAGATATTGTAATCAGCGGGCAAGGAATTTAATGTATACTGTACAAAAATATTATAAAATTCTCAAAATTTCAAAGGAAAATGTGGGACATGACAAAATAGATTGTGAATCTCCACCAGGAAAACCAAAAATTATAAAAAAAAAAAAAAAAAAAAAAAAACAGAATAGTGAAGGAAATATAGGAGGTGAAAAACAGTAAAATTTTACTAGGTGGGTTAGACAATATGTTGACACTGCAGAGGAAAATGTCCACAAATTGTAAGACAACTCAAGAGGGACCTAAACAGACAATTGGATCACAGCTGAGGACATAAACTAGATAAAGAGGCCAAACAGACTGGACCAGATCCTATTTCAGTAACCAGAACCACTAAATAAAGGACTCGTTGATACTGAACTCCAGATAGTCTCTGTTGAAGAGGATGTCCAACTGCCACTTAGGAATCTTGGCATTATCCCCTATCTCTGCTAAACAGTAGTTTCAGTTCTTTCAGTGCGACAACAAAAAAACCTCTAGCCTTTGTCAATGGCTACTGGGGAAAGGGGGATTCACTATCTAATTGAGAACCACTGGGCCAGGTAAATAAAAGGCAAAGAACCTGTTAAATTTCATACTAATCTGAAAATATTCCTATCATATACACCTTTATTACTTTATATTTACAAATAATCACCCCAACATGACTCTTGCCTCTCTCTCTTCTCTGTCTCTGTGTGTGACTATCTGTCTGTCTTCTCCCCACTCCCTTTCTCCCTTTCTTTATTCTTAAAAAATACTTTAAAAAGAATCCTTCCCTCCCTCCTTCCCTCCCTCCCTCTCTCCCTCCCTCCTTGCTTTGCTCCACTTCTCTCTTATAGTACAGGGGATAGCAACAGGGCCTCCCTGTGCTATGCTAGCCCTCAACTTTCTCTGTAATACTATTATGGTTTGGATCTTAAATGTCACCCAAGGACCTTGTTTTGAACATTTGGTCCCCAGGCTCTATCACATGCCTGGGGCAGGGTTGAGGTGGTTAAGCTATTCAGAGGTATGCCATCCTCAGAGGAGATTTTGGAACTCAGGCCCTATCCTCGTCCTCACTTCTCTCACTGGCCATGGTGAGCTAAGCAGCTTTATCTCACAACGTGCTGTAATGTTCTGCCTCTGCAAAGCAACAGAGCCAGCTGACACAGACTGAAACTTCTAAAACTACAAGCCCCAATTAGCCTTTCTTTGGTAAAACTCCTTTAATGTATTTTGTTACAGAGATAGAGAGCTAACCTGCATGTATATGGCCAGCAAGTTGGCACCTCCAGCTTCTGTCTAGTCGGCCACATAAAAAGGAACCCTCCAGTTCTGATTTTCTGGGATGTCTGCTGTAAAGTCCAGTGTTGGAGCTCAGAATGACCACACGACTCTGCTCCTCTTTTATGTACCCTTAAATAAACTCCACCTATATATGTTTCTTTCTTATAAAAAAAATGTCTATTGTCGTTGATTCTTAATTATTTTCTTCTCAGGCAAGTGTCAAATCTCTCTCTCTCTCTCTCTCTCTCTCTCTCTCTCTCTCTCTCTCTCTCTCTCTCTCACCAACTGACAGTTTTTGAGAGTAATCAAAAGCCCATTTAAAAGAAATACANTTTCCCTACACTCTCTCTCTCTCTCTCTCTCTCTCTCTCTCTCTCTCTCTCTCTCTCATCAACTGACAGTTATTGAGAGTAATCAAAAGCCCATTTAAAAGAAATACAAGAATGTGAACACTTCATGGTCAGACACTGCATCCTCAAGAAAACATGGATGATCAAGTGAATATGTCAGTGCCAGGTGAAGAATACCCCCTGCAAATTATTGATCAGGGAGGCCCCAGGAGCTCCCCAAACAGCACACACTGTTGCCATTCCTCTTGGCTGCCTACTATACCTAGATAGTAAGACTGTATTTTTTAAGACATAGCACGCTTCAGTTGTACGAGGTAGAAAGATCAAGCTGGAACTTACCTGGAAACTTCATCATTGCTGGCTAGCCTTCATAGTGCCAGAAGCTGCTATACAGGCCACTGAGGGAGAAAAGCCATCAATGGTACTATTCAGCAGCAGATCCTGAATGCCACAATACTGTCCTGCTAGGCAACATGTACCCATTGAGGCAATACAGCATGAAGGTTATGGGTGTAACCCACCACTTTCTGGCTGCATTGAAGGCCACATTTACCAAAGAGAACTCATGCCTGTTACCACAAACTTGGATAGTACATGGCTTGGGGGTTATAGGCTCTGCGGGCTGGAGAGGAATCACTACTGTTGTTTTATTGAATGAACATGTTTCTAAACCGCCTTGTAAATGTTTGTTCAAACCCATCACTTAGTGTTGCCTTCCTCTTTGGCCTGAGGTGTTTCTTCAATACTACCTCAATACTATTCAAAAGCAGTGTTTGTTTCTTATAGTGCTGTATTAATTTACTGCTACACCTCCAAACAATACCAACATAAAATATTTTTTAAAAAAGATTCATCTCTCCTTCTACTTCAAATTCTTCTACACCATATGTTTTACCCTCATATATGTGAATGTTTCAAAAGATGTTTAGATTTCAATGATAGTAATCCCTGAATCATATTTATAAAATAATGTAAAAGTGCCATGAAGGATCCATAAGTATTTGGGGAAAGTTTTGTGACACATTCACTCACTTACTGTAAGGTCATTTAAAATTTCTGCTATGTAAAATTTATATGTTGAACAAACTGGGCTGCTGCATTGTGTATGCTATTCTCTACATTTTATTTTGAAATAAAAACCAATAAAAAAAATACAAAATATAAAGTCAGCCAGGTAGTGGTGGTGCACACCTTTAATCCCAGCACTTGGGGGACAGAGGCAGGCAGATCTCTGTGAGTTCGAGGCCAGCCTGGTCAATATAGAGAGTGACAGCACAACAAGAGTTACAGCATGAATCCCTGTCTGTAAAACCCAAACAAAGCAGAACAAAACAACAACAGAAACAAACAAACAACAACAACAAAACATAAATCCATGATTCCTGGAAGCTTTGTACAGATAAACCACACTTTTAGAATGTTTCATTCATTAGTATGGGCTCAGTGCTTCTGTTCCCTCAAAATGCATTGTATGAAATAATTTAAAAGTAAATAAAATGAAATAGGAGGACACAAAGTTGGGAGGGGAGGAGAGGTGGGAGGTGCATCTGAAAGGAGCAGGGTGTGAATACGATCAGAAAGAAATTGAAGAAGATCTCAGAAAATGTAGAGATCTTCCATGCTCATGGATTGGCAGAATTAACATAGTAAAAATGGCCATCCTACCAAAGACAATCTATAGAATCAATGCAATCCCCATCAAAATCCCAACACAATTCTTCAAAGATATGGAAAGAAAAATTTTCAAATTCATCTGGAAAGGCAAAAAACCCAGACTAGCAAAAACAATTCTTAACAATAAAGGAACAGCTGGAGGAATCACCATCCATGACCTCAAGCTGTACTGCAGAGCAGTAGTGATTAAAAACTGCATGGTATTGGTACAGAAACAGACACGTTGATCAATGGAATAGAATTGAAGACCCAGAAATAAAACCATATACTTACAGACACTTGATCTTTAACAAAAAAGCCAAAAATATACAATGGAAAAAAGAAAGCAGCTTCAATAAATGTTGCTGGTCTAACTGGATGTCTATATGTAGAAAAAATGAAAATAGACCCATATTTGTCACGTTGCACAAAGCTCAAGACCAAGTGGATCAAGGACCTCAACATAATACCAGATACCCTGAATCTAATCGAAGAGAAAGTGGGAAAGAGCCTTGAACTCATTGGCACAGGGGGAAATTTCCTAAACAGACCTCCAATGGCTCATGCTCTAAGATCAAGAATTGATAAATGGGACCTCATGAAACTGGAAAGTTTCTGTAAGGCAAAGGATATAGTCAATAAGAGAAATCGGCAACCTACAGATTGGGGAAAAAAAATCTTCACTAACCACACATCTGATAGAAGACTACTATCCAAAATATATAAAGAACTCAAGAAGCTAACTACCAAAAAAACCAAACAACCCAATCAAAAAATGGGGTATAGAACTAAACCGAGATTTCACAACTGAGGAATCTTGAATGGCTGATGAGCACCTAAAGAAATGTTCAAAGTCCTTAGTGATCAGAGAAATGCAAAACAAAATGACCCTGCGATTCCACCAATCAGAATGGCTAAGATCAAAACCTCAGGTGACAACACATGTTGGAGAGGATGTGGAGAAAGAGGAACACTCCTCAGTGGCTGGTGGGATTGCAAACTGGCACAAACCACTCTGGAAATCAATCTGGAGGTTCCTCAGAAAATTAGAAATAGATCTACCTGAAGACCCAGCTACACCACTCTTGGGAATATACCCAAAAGATGTCCCACCGTGCCACAGAGGCATGTGTTCCACTATGTTCATAGAGGCCTGTGATAGTGAGAAGCTGGAAACAACCCAGATGTCCCACAATATTCTCAAAGATTAAGGAAAATATTACAATGTTATGCATTTTAAGTTAAAAGAAAGTCTTAGGCCAACCAGAAAGAAAGCCCTTGAGTTGTAGTGTTGGCTTAGTTAGACTGGAGCTAAGTCATCAAAACCCCTTGGCTGGAGAGACAGCACAATGGTTAAGAACATTTGTTGCAGCCGGGCGGTGGTGGCCCACGCCTTTAATCTCAGCACTTGGGAGGCAGAGGCAGGGGGATTTCTGAGTTCGAGGCCAGCCTGGTCTACAGAGTGAGTTCCAGGACAGCCAGGACTATACAGAGAAACCCTGTCTCAGAACATTTGTTGCTTTTGCAGATCAAGATTCAATTCCTGGTACCCGAATGTTGGCTCACAATCAACTATAACTCCAGTTCCATGGGACTTAAGACTCTTTTCTGGACACTAAGGTCTAGGCAAAACACCCAGACAAAATAAATACATCTTGTAAAACAATTTTTTTGTTGTTTTTTACAAATCTCAAAACAGTCAGTTGTGAATGCTTGTGAATTTCTTCCTGATGTGAGCATGGGGTACCCACCACTTGATGTGGCACACACACACACACCTCTGGCTCTTGCCAAGGCCCTGATACAGCAGTCTGCATTCCTGACTCAGCTGAAGAATCACAGATTGGCACCTGCCTTGAGAACACATTGGGCTCTCCCTTCCTGTCGAAGAGAGAATATGAACCACAAGAAGTAATTGAACATCGGGATAAACTACAGAATGAGATAGACTTAACGAAGAAGCCAATGAGGACATTTTGAAAGTAGAACAAAAGTGTAACAAACTCCACTGACAATTTTATTTTTCAGAAGAGGTCAGAATTGATCACCAAAATTCCAAACTTTTGGCTAACAACATTTGCCAACCATCCGCAAGTGTTCCTGCTTGGGGAAGGAGATGAAGAGGCCTTGCAGTATTTGACCAGACTCGAAGGGATGGAATTTGAAGACACAAAACCAGGTTACAAAAGAGATTTTCATTTGTTTTTGTTTTTCCGAGATGGGGAGAAGGGTGGTTTCTCTGTGTGGCCCTGGGTGTCCTGGAACTGGTCCTGTAAAACCAGGGTGGCCTCGAACTCAGAGATCCATCTGCCTCTGCCTCTCAAGTGCTGGGATTAAAGGCGTGCACCGCCACTATTTGGATGATTTTTTTAAAAGAGGATAAACTGATTTAATGTTTCTAAAGTATTTTTTTTCATTTTTTCAATTAATTATTCCATTTGTTTACATCTCAAATGATATCACACTTCCCGGTTACCCCTTCACAAGCCACCCAACCCACATCCACCCTCTCCTCCCTCCCCTTTGCCTCCATGAGGGTACTCCGCCACCCACCCACCCTCTTGCACCCAATCGCTCTACCATTTCCCCTACGCTGGGGCATCAAACCTACACAGGACCTAGGACTTCCCCTGCCATTGCTAGAAGGCAAGGCCATCCTCTGCTACATATGTATCTGGAGTCATGGATCCTTCTCTGTACACTCCTTGGTTAGTGATATTGTCTCTGGGATAACTGGGTGGTCCGGGCAGCCTATGTTGTTCTTCCTACAGGGTTACAATCCCGCTCTGCTCTTCTATTCCATCCACAGCTCCCCTACAGGGTTCCTGAACTCAATCTGATGGTTAGCTCCAAGCATCCACATCTATATTGGTCAGTTGCTGGCCCGGCCTCCCAAGGAGCAGCCACACCAGGTTCCTGTCAACAAGCGCCTCTTAACCACAGCAACAGTGTAGGGTTTGGTATCCACAGACAGGATGGATCCCCAGGTGGGCCATCCTTTAGTCTCTGCTCTATTTTCTGTCCCTTTTCTTCCTGTGGACAGGATCGTTTCTGTGTTAAAAACTTTAAGATGGGTGGGTGCCCCCATCCCTCACTGGAGGCTATGACTATCTGTTGGAGGTAGATTTTTATTTTGATGAGAATCCTTACTTTGAAAATAAAATTCTTTCCAAAGAATTTCATTTGAATGGGAGTGGTGGTTTACCTTCAAAGCCCACCGGAAACAAATGAAAACCTGGAAAGGATTTATCAAACAGCTCAAGGCAAACACAGACTCAGGCCAGCAGGAAGCTGCAGCATGAAGAGCCAGAGAGTTTCCTTACCTGGTTACTGACCATACTGCTGCAGGTGTAGATATCAGGAGAGGTCATCGAATCCCTTACAGCGCTGTTTGGCTCCTGATATGGATAGTGGAGAAGTAGAAGGTGATGAGGATGATGAAGAAGATACTGATGAAGAAGGGGATGAGAATGAAGGTGAAGAAGATGAAGATGCTGATGAAGGGGGGAAGATAAAAGCAAAAATGACGAGCATAGAAAACTGATGGATTCTAATGAGGATAAAAGCAAGAATGACTAGCATAGAAGACTGATGGACTCCAACATTCTTTTTAATTTTCCTTCTATTTTTAAATTTTCTCCAGTTCCTGGGAGCGAGTTGCAGTCATTCCCTCCATCCCTCTTGTGCCATCACCCTGTTTTTGAGGTCTCTCTCTTCTCAACACCTTGATTCTCATGGTGGGGTAGATATCTTGAGCAAAATACCAGGTGTAAAGTATGTCAACTTTTCTGTTCCAAGTTCACTTTTATCCTTTGTTGTCTCAAAACTTGGATTCAACACCATCCTTTTGCTCTGTGGGGGAAAGGAAAGGCCTCCAGCTCTCTTGGCTCTGCTGGAAGCTGGGGTACTAGGCCTCTCTGTAGCAGTACATGGGTTTCTAAATGTTTCCCTTTCTCTATGTACTTGGGCTCAGAGACTACACTGTGTCTCCGTGTGAATACAGACAGCATTTACCACCAACACCAATGACAGCAACTATTTATGTATACTTAAAAATCCCAGAACTTGGGAGGTAGGGGCATGCACATCCTTGATGTTCCTTTTCTATGCAACCTGGCCTACTTGACCAGCTGCAGGATAATGAGGGACACTGGAAAGGGGGGGGGGAGGGAAGAAGGAAGAGAGTGGGGCTCTCCAAAAAACTGTCATGACATACTTACCAAAGATTTCAGCCCCTAGAATGATGAGAAAATAAATGTCAGCTATCCAAGCCGCACATAGTGTGTTTTTTAAAAGTTGTCTGACAGTTTTTAACATGTATACAATTTTAGAAATGTTCGCCCTTCTATTCCTCTCTCCCCCAGTAAATCCTCCTCCTAGTTTCATGCCTTGTTTATGTGTGTGACCAGCTGAGTTTAATGAGATTGCTTGCAGGAGAATGGGTAAGAGCTTGCTGAAAACACAGGCAACTTCCCAGTGGCTACTTGCAGCCTTGAAGACTATGGCATTGTCCATCAGCAAATACTAACTATGCCGAATGACCCTAAAGGAGGGATGGGAGCTCATGGGCCCCTCTCCTACCCATGACATAAAAGTGATGAACCCTTTCACCTTCAAGTCTTATACAGAGAACTGCAGCTGCCCTGGGTTCATGAATACAACAGTCTTCTTGTCTAGAAGATGTTTGTTTTTTTGTTGTTGTTGGGTTTTTTGTTTGTTTGTTTGTTTTTTGCTACACATCTTTCTGTCCTCTGGCTCTTACATTCTTTCTGCTTTCTCTTTTGTGATATTCCCTGAGCCTGGGTAGAGATGTCCGGTTGTCCAAGGAAAGGCTTCATCTTGTCTAATGCTTTCATGTCATCCTCCATCACTGAAGGAAGTTGGGGCAGAAACTCAAGGCAGGGGCCTGGAGACAGGAACTGAGGCAGAGGCCTTGGAGGAGTGCTGCTGCCTGGCCAGCTTCCCAACCTTTCTGATACCACTTGTTCAGGGGTGGCACTGCCCACAGTAGGCTGGGCCCCTCCACACCAATCATTGATGAATAAGAAGGAAAAAAAAAAAACAAAACCCAAACCAGAAAACAACAACAACAACAAAACGTACCTACTTACCTGTAAGCCAATCTGACGAAAGCATTTTATTAAGTGGGGTTCTCTCTTTCCAGAGGATCCTAGTTTGTGTAAAGTTGAAAAAACCAAGTAAATAAATAACAAGCAAAAAGCCCATTAAGGGTCAAGCAATATCCCCCTGCCATGTTTGCTGCGGCTGATGATGTTGTTTATTTGTTGTTTTTATAGTAGCTCAAGCTGATAGATACATACACTCTGGGTTTGATTCCCATTTGACTAATCAATGACATTTCTATTCTGAGCCATCAAAAAGATGTTGTTTTATGTGTCATTATGACTAGAGGACCACATATTGGTTCAAATTTCTCTGAGAGAATGAAAAGTCCACTATGCCTATCAAGAACAGACTTAAAACAAGTTTGTCGTGCCCTCTTATTTGAGATAAGTTTCTAGATCCATTAGGATGCTGGCTGTTCACTCTCCCTGCTCCGACAACTTAGTGCCCGTGAGTCGCATGTGTTTGTTTGACAGCAAAGTAACCCAGGAGACTTGTATCAGAAAAGTTTGGTTCCACCTTTACTTAGCAATTTAACCTCATGGAGACCAACAGCAATGGGCTTCCATTTGACATGAAGCCCGCCCCAGTCTTAACAGAAACTGTATCTAGTTATTATTTGAGATCACTTTGTTCCTGTGCTGTGGGGTGATGAGTTTTGACTTTTCCTAGAACTCCATTATAACATGCCATATGATTGAAGACAAATATAACAATAGAGGGATTTTTTTTTCCCCAGCAAGGTCATAAAGATACCAGACTTTTTCTCCATTGAATGAAGTGAGATGCCTAAACTGCCAATTTTGGAGTCATCACAAGTCCAGCTGCCCAGTGTATCTACTGTTATTTAGTTTTGCTTTGCTCTGGAGCTGCAATAGGAATATGCAGTAATTCCTAAAAGCAATGAAATAGCAAAATATCTTCAACTTTTCAGTTTTTCGTTAATGTAAATAAAATCAAATAACTTCTTAAGGGCACATGACTTAGTTAGGTTTTCTATTGCTGTGATGAAACACCATGACCAAAAAGCAAGTTGGAGAGGAAAGGGTTTATCAGACATGTACTTCCGCATTGTTGTTCATCACCGAAGGAAGTGAGGACAGGAACTCACACAGGGCAGGGACTTGGAACCAGGAGCTGATGCAGAGGCCATGGAAGAGTGCTGCTTACTGGCTTGTTCCCCATGAGTTATTCAGAACACCAGCACAGGGATGGCACCACTCTCAATGTGCTGGATCTTCCCCATCAATCACCAATTAAGAAAATGCCCTATAGACTTGCCTGCAGCTGTATCTTACGGAGGTATTTTCTTAATTGGGTTCCCTCCTCTTGAATGATGTAGCTTGTGTCAAATTGACATAAAACTTTCAGCATAGAAAATAACCTTATTTTAGCATAGCATAGCAAAAAATAAAAGTCAAAGAACAACAACAACAGAAAAAAACAAAACAAAACAAAAAAAACCAGAAGATATTTTATTGGGTGCAACAATTATGTCTTTTGAGAACCAGCAGCTTCATGTTCTTACCCCTGATGATTCAGATTTTGGGTTCACACACTCTTTAAAATGCACTCTGGTAAAACAGGAAGTAATTATGCTTCCAAGCAAACTACACACACACACACATACACACACACACACACACACACACACACACACACACACAATCAGAGTTTACCTAAGTAGAAAAGCTAGTAAGAAAGAGAAAGAAAATCTTATTTTCCTATCTCTATTTTGATTTTGAGATCATTTCTATCTTATAATTGCAATTTTTGTGGCACTTTTACAAACATAAAACAGGCCCATACCAGCTATGTGCTAGTCAGCTCTTTGCATTGTTGTCAGTATTTTTTAAGGATGCTTTACATAACTGCTACTAATATAAGGGAGGAATCTATCAAGCACGGTACACAGATTCTAGAAGTCAAGACTCCACTGCCTGGCAGATTAGTTTTTTCCACTTTTTCCATTTGGTTGATTGTTTGCTTTATGCGACAGGGTCCTTACTCTGTAGCCCTGGCCAGCCTTGAACTCTCTATATAGACCAGGCTGGGCTAGAACTCAGGTAGAAGAGATCTACCCACCTCTGCCTGCCCAGTGCTGGGGTTAAGGTTATGCATCACCATGCCCTACTCTCTAACCACATTTGGAAAGAAATGTTCTATAAACCTCACTAACAAGCAATGGCTTCCTTAAGGCCCTCAAACGGTGTGTTTGCTTACTAACGAATGTGACAACTTAGTCCCAGTTTTGCTCATAAGTTACACTTTTGGAAGCTTGGAGAAATTATTATAATGAAAAGGAGGTTTTTGGAAATCTGCTTGGGTTCTGTATTAATTAGGTAGGGTTTAACCACTTACATTGTTAATTCTGCTTTATAATATTTTGATTTACAAATACTGAGCAAAAAAGTTTAGTCCCAGAGGATCACAACTTTCAAAAATCCATCCCAGTACCTGTCCAAACGATCTTCCTCTGTACCAAGTTGAAGAGAAGCCATTCTTTTATTATTATTATTATTATTATTATTATTATTATTATTATTATTATCATTAGTTTTCTTCTAGTATTGAATCTGAGCACTGGCCTCAGTCCTCAGGAGAGATGGGAAAAAATTGCTCTTAATACGTAGCCTACCGAAGATGAGTTTCAACAAAGCGAAATTTTGCTGTTTTCTGTAAGTAGGAATTAAAATCTTTGTAAGCTCACATGGTTAAGAGGTCTCATGGATAGAGTCATCTTTCAATATTTACCAGAAACAGAATTGTGAGGTCTTCCACTGACTATTGGTTAAGTGCCCCACCTTACCAAGCCCCCCCTCCCCCCACACACACACAATAAACTTAATCCTCGAGTTAGTTCTGACTTAAAGACATGCTCCTTGGTTCCTTGGTTATAGTAACTTCCCAGAGCTTTGTCAGAAATCAAAGTTCACTGATCTTCTGACAAGAGCTTCCCTTGAGTACTTAATTTGAGAGAATTTCCTTTTGGTCTCTGTAACAACACTACAGGCTGCTCAAACCTGTAAGCTTAACAGACAGCCACTTCCCCCTTCAAACCTCACTGGAAATAATGCAGCATTTACAGGCAACCTAAGACAAAGTCATTCCATGCTACAGATCCTCTATTGAACTTGGCCTCTATTTGTGTTCTCTCTCTCTCTCTCTCTCTCTCTCTCTCTCTCTCTCTCTCTCTCTCTCTCCCTCCCTCCCTCCCTCCCTCCCTCCCTCCCTTTCCTCCTCCACACACCCCCTCTTCTTTCCTCTCCCCTTTCAACATCACAAACATACTCATTTCTTTGGTGAGACACTTGGTGATGTAGTATGCCAAAGCGTATTGATGTGGGTTAGAAGATGGAAATGCACATATAAATTTGACCTAACAAGAAGTATCCTGCCCTTTCAATACTTTCCTCAACAATGTTCATTTGGTTTTCCACCATAGAACAATAGCCTCACCTGAATGTCTAAAGGACGTTTCACGATATGTTTTGAATACTAATTGAGGATAAGTTCGAGAAGCAAAGGCTGTATTTTGCCCTTGAACTTAATATATATGTATGGCAAGTTATAATGACCTCTGATCTCATTCTTCATCCTCAAAAGAACAAATGCTCTCAGAATCCCAGGAGGAGGCTACTTTGAAAAGGCTGTTGCCTGCCACCTAGGAGACATTTTTCAATATACTCTGCTGCACTAGCAACTACGAGGGAATGTGGTCAACGTTCCAAATGAGAAGATAAGAGTTGGATGCCGTATTCATAAAGACACGGAATCTAACTAGAATTTCAAATGCTTTACGAAGTCAAGCCTAACATGGGTTGAATGTCAGTCCACAGAGAACAAAGTGGGGGTGTGAAGAGTTGGGGGTGTGTGAAGAGAGAGGAGTGTGTAAACGTGCGGATTTGATCTCATGGTGCTGCTTGTTCCCACTTGCATTGAATGTGTCCATTGGGGCAAACCCTGAGAACTTGGATGAAACCTTAAAACCCTGTTGCCCTTCTCCGGAACCCTGTGAGTTCAGCTCAGCTCAACATGCCCGAGCACTCCCCCTTCCGCACGCCGCCCCATCTCTCTTCCATGCAGGTTTCATTTGAGGGTCCCAAAGGAACTCTAACTCTAACTGCTGAGAACACCCAAGGGCTCCTTTGTCACCTTTCAGCTCCTAGCCCATTGTTGGTACCCTGAAAAGTGTGCCCTTTGAGGCCTTGATTGAAGTGGGAATTCCAGTTACCTAGAAAGCTGATGATGGGCCTCTGCAGCAGCCCTCTGTTCACCCCCAACCTGCACAAGGTCTAAAGTGAGGCATAAGTGCTACCCAGCAACTGTGGGTGATCCTGGACCTGCAAGGTCACCTGCTCTAAGAAGACAGTTCTTGGCTCTCAGGAGACTGAGTCTGTTGTGTGGAACCTAGGTGTGTTCTTGGGACACGAACCCCAGGAGGAACCTAGTCACATGCACCCATTCCGGGACTCAAAGCAGTGGGGACTGTGACCTCTGTGCGGGAACCTCTATAGCCACCCTACCCTCCCACCCTTAGCAGCCTCACTCCCAGGACATGGACTGCTACCGCAAGACTTCTGTGCAGGGCTGTGGGTTTGTCTGGCAGCTTCTACTGAGCAGCTAATAGTATAACAACCCGGCTTTGATAAATCTGAACTAATTACCCCTCTTAATTAAAGTCTTTAGCAGTTGTTTCACTGTTTTGGCAAGAAAACAGGAGAGACTTGCAGTTAGAAAACAGCCGAGCTCCAGCGCACAGCAGAGCTGCTGATTAACACTTAAAGCATTTCAAGGACCTGGCACCCGCCAAGGTTTGGTTTTCATCCATGTCTCCTCTTGAATGGAAGTACATTCGGCTATAAACATTTGTACACATCTAAAAACACGAGGCACTCTTTGCCAGCAATGCACAAGTCAGTATGTGTCTTCACAATGGTGGCGATACACATAACACAGCCTCTAGATAGAAGGTCCCTGCCTTTTGTACCAGAAATCTACCAGAAGACCCATGCCAAAGTTGTATTTCTGTTAGACACACATCTTCTGTCTCAGAGTTGGACCATATTAAATAACCTTGCCCAAAGGTACAAGCATAGGGACAGACTATTTGCCTATGGTAAATGTCCCAATCAAGTCAGAAGGCTTAGTAATCAAAAGCTAGTTTTAAAACAAACCAAAAAACCAAAAAAGAATCAAAAAACCAAAAAGCCCCCAAAACAAACAAACAAACAAACAAACAACCCCACCAACCCAAGAGCATGGATGAGAAAGTTGGAGACAGGGATTTTTAGCTAAATAATATTAAGTCTTAAAGTTTGTTGATTAAATAAGCATGTTCCAAGTTTTTATTTCCAACAGTCAATGAATCAACTTCGACGTGCAAGAATCAAAACCAAAATTCAAATTCATTCATAATGAACCACTCTTATCTAAAGTGTATGTGTGTATTATGTATGTGCTCAAAAAACGTCGACTGCACCTTCACAGGCACGCACACACTTCTGTGTGTATATAGAACATACACACCGTGTTTTGTTTCTTTGGGGAAGGAGAAAATTATAAACGATCAGCAGGCATTTTGAGACGGCAGAAACGACACAATGGAAATATTTACAATAATAAAATTAAAGTGATGCAGCATTCCCCGGGTAGAATAATACAGATCTCAATAAATACAGCAGATATTTGTTTAAAAACAAAACAAAACAAACACCATCTCTCCACCCGAGATGAAAAGTCTTTTCAACTCCAAAGAAATAAAAATAAGCCCCTCCAAGTATATCATAATTGTTAGTGCCTATGTAGAATATAATACACAAAACCATTTAGCAGGTGCATGCAAGAGGCAGAAAGGCCAAGGGATGTAGAGGCATCCGGTCCTCCCGAAAGTGCGGGGACCCAACGTGCCCTGGGTTTTGCAGGCGAGCTTGGACCAAGAGGTCCGCTCTAGTCTGCGGACCTCTGCAGTGAGGGCCCTCCGGTTGGGGTTAGGGAGATCTTTGGCCTCCATCACTGGTGGCCTTGGTGAAGCCCGGATGGCAGAGGCCCGGGAGGCGGCAATGTAGGCTGCAGTGGCGGCAGAGGCGCAGGCGGCGGCTGTTGCAGCTGGGGCGGCGGATCGCTGCCTGGCTCCCCAGTAGGAGTGCGGGTCAGCCCCAGGCTGCTGTCGTGTAGCTTGCGGACGTGCTTCTTGAGGTCAAAGTTCCTACAAAAGCCCTTGCCACAGGTGGGGCAGGTGAAAGGCTTCTTGTCATTGTGAGTGTGCATGTGGAAGGTGAGGTTGTACACCTGGTGGAAAGCCTTGTTGCAGATATTGCACTTGAACTGTTTCTCCCCGCTGTGGGTCAACTTGTGATTTTTGTAATTCCCTGAAATAGAAAAATAGCCCTGATAAGATTATGAACAAAGCTGGAAAAGAAGAGAGATGGTGCATAAAACATAAGGAGGCAGCCTGAAGAGCCACCACAGTTTTGACCCAAGGTTCAGGGCATTGATTCCCCTACGTTTGTTTTTAAGCACACTGAATTTATTTCCTCTACATATTAATAGACATTATTTATCCAGTCACACTGGATAAAGGAAAACTGGAGGTGGCAAAGAAACACCCTTTGACATTTCAAGCGTGCCTTTTCTGACACTGGTCAGACCAGGGGAGTAGGGAATAAAAATGACAGTCTTCTTCGGCTCAGGTAAGCAGGTGCATTTTACAGATCATTCTTCTTTTAATCCCGAGAATATTCAGTATGACTTTCCTATGACCACCCTAAGAAGACATCTCCTGTGCACAATACCTTTTTGATGAAATCCTTTGCCGCAGAATTCACACACGAATGGTTTGTAGCCTGCGTGAATTCGGGTATGTGTGTTTAACGTGGAACTTCTGTTAAATGCTTTACCGCACTGGTTGCATTTGTGAGGTTTTTCCTAAGCAGCAGAGAGAAAGGGAAGAATCGAGAACTTAGTTTACAGCACTTTGTTATTATGGTGCGGAATCCTACCATCACCATACAGTCTGAAGCTTTTAAACAGGTCAAAGATAACAACACAAGGCCTCCCAGTCCAACCTCCATAGCCCAGAAGATCTTATGCTAAAGAATGAGGCCATTACGACGCATCCCCCACCCCACCCCACCCCAATGGTTCCAAAACCTTCCGGGTAAACTTCAAACATACCTGTGTGTGAATGATCTTATGCCGGCAAAGGGTGCTAGCTTGCCGGAAACCTTTCCCACACACTTTGCACACGAAGGGTCTGGCTCCTGTGTGCACCGGCATGTGACGGGTTAAGTTATAGTGCGCATTAAAGACCTTAAAAATTAAACACAAAGGAAAACAGGTTAATGGAACCACAGATTGGATTCAAAGTGATAAAAGGGAGGGAGGGGGCAAAACAAGTTTATAATCCCACTCCCCAAATACTAAAACAGAAGCGAGGAAGGAAGGAAGGAAGGAAGGAAGGAAGGAAGGAAGGAAGGAAGGAAGGAAGGAAAGAAGGAACTCTTTGCATAAGACTTACCTTTCCACAGACTTCACAAGTGAAAACTTTGGGTTTGGCATTAGGAGAGCCGCGGCTGAAATCCGAGGTTTTGAAAGCGATTTTTTCCGACAAAAGTTGGGCGCTTTCTTTCATGTAATGCTGCAGCTGAGCCTGGGACAGGTCTTTGAAAGCTACCCCTGAAGGGAGTTTCTCCACCGCAGGTACAACCAGTTTATTCCTTTCGGCTAAATACGTTTTGGGCTGTGGGTGCAAAGGGGAGCTGAGAAAGTAGGAGGCCACCGGGTGGATGTTCACGCCTGCAGCCGGGTGGCACGGGCCGTCACCTCGGTTCAGGTAGCACAGGGCGCCCATGGCGTGAAACGAAGAGTGGTTGACCACACGCGGCCTTACCAGCTTGTACTGCTGTAGTGGCAACGCGTCGCGGGCCAGGTCGCCCTTGAGACTTAGCGCGCAGTTGAGCAGGTCGCTGCAGCTGAACGCCGGCGCCGAGGGCGCCACCGCGGGCGGCGCCGGAACCTCCAAACTCGCCTTGCGGGGCTCTGAGCCATTCACTCCCGCTTTGGAGTTCGTGTCGTACGCCACGGGGACGAAAGGGATCATGCAGGGGATCGACGAGTTGAGATGCAGAGAGTGCTTGGGGTCCCCTTTGGGCACGGCTCCCTGCAGGAAGTGGGGGACCGGCAGGGCCTTAGGCTCAGGGGTGCGCGCCATGATTCGTTCGATGGAGAAAGCCAAGGGTTTGGATGTGCTCATCACGTTGCCCCGAGCTGGAGCAGTCGCTAGCATTTTGGTGGTCGCGTTGAGGCAGCTACTGTCCATGACTGAGTCGCCAGCGTCGGTCCGCCGGGGTTGAGTCGCGGGATCGTTGCCTTGTCCCCTGCTTGTCACAGACCTGCGGAGAGGACAGGCACCGTCACCACCAGCAGCCTCCTCCTCCTCCTCCCCAGCATCACCAGCCTAACCTGCCTGCCCAGCCCAATGGACTCCTGCCAGCCCATCGCAGAGTTCTTGGCGCACCAATGACTCGGGGACAATCACTACTTATTTCTATCAATAGAAAGTGTTGTGTCAATAACGCAGCCAAGATCTCGCCAATCGTTAACTTCCAAGAGGAGAAGGTAAACTAGATAATTGCTCAATTCGCTTCCAACAGTCAACAGGAAAACTTTTTTTTCTCTGCAGTCGGTGACTACTTTTCATTGGTGAGAGAGCTTCCCCCGCCCAGAAGAGGCGGGGGCGCTCTCCGCGTCGCGCCGAGCCCTCCCCGAAGCGCAAGCACTCGCCCGCACACACTTCTCTACCCTTCAGCTGCCCCTCCCCCTAGCTTCTTCCTCTGTCTTTTTAATTCTCAATCTGCTTAACCAGGCTTTAGAGGCCAAGCAAATCTGAGATCAATTTTCTCGTTTAGCTCTAAGTGACATCATCTAAAATCATTGTGCTAGTGCTAAATAAGGAAACAGAGTCTAATTCAGGGGCAAATGCCAGGCTATATTTATCAAACGCCAGGCTCTAGAAAGCCTTGACCAGGAAACCTCTGACGGCAAAATCCGAGGTTTCTTTGCTTGGCTTGCCTGAGCTCAGTTCGGGCCACGCTGCCTCCTCCTACGCAGCCCACTTTCATCCTTCGGGACTCGAGGGGGTCTGGGGGGTGAGGTCGGGAGGTAGTGCTCCTTCCCTGAATCAAGGAGTCGCTGCAGCTCGAGCCGCGTCTGGACCGTTCGGAAGACACCAGCAGGTAACTGGCCTCCCAAAATGCCCCTGAGATGTAAAGGCCTTGGGAGGCTTGTTATGCGTTTGTGGTTTTGTCAAAGCGATGCCCATGGCAATAGGCCTGGGAAAGACGCAGCGGCACCACAAAGTTGAGTTGCAAAGAATAAGCGGGAGCCACACCGCCAGAGACCTAGACGCGGATTGAACTCACACAAACACACGCGTGAGCGCGCTCCCTCGAGTTTCCAGAGAGAACCCCGAAAGGGCATTTCTCCAAAGAACTTGCGCCCACCGTCCTTCCCGAGCAGGGCGTTTTAAACGTGGAGCAGAGAAGGGGGAATACAATCCGTCGATCCCTACCCCCGGCTGCCAGCGTCTGCGTGCAGCTCAGTTGCAGTCAGTGCACGCGACACCCCGCGTGTCTGTGTGCGCAGACCAACGAAGTGTGGTGGCCACGGACCACAGACACATTTCTGCCCCCACCCACCCCAAAAGCGTTTGGCGACCCTGAGCGTTCCCTACCCCCCACCCACCCTCCCCCGCGCGCCCAGAGCCCTCCTGGTGTGACGCCTGGGCCCAAATTCCTGGGGCTGAGTTTCGCTAGCTGGGCGAGCTTTCCACGAAAAGGCCGGTCGCTGAGGCTCCCACTGCGCGGGACCCCGCGGCTCCCGCCCGAGCAGAGGCGCGCGCCTTCGTCGGAGAGGTCAACCGGGAGCCTGCGGTCGCCGAGAGCAGAATCCCAGGCGCGCTCCTGCGGCTGCGGACCGTAGACAAACCCCCGCCGTTCTCAAACCAGTTCCCGGAGGAAGCTAAACGAGGAGCCCTGAACCGCACCGCCTGGAGGCCGCGGTAAGAAGCTGCCTGCAAACTCCAAGCACCGTCAGCCTGGTGAGTTAACTCTAACGTGTGTGGACCAAGTATCCGCCAGGTATCTGGCCAAGAGTATATGATGTGCTGTCCTCCTGTGAGAACCCTGGAAAGGGCCAGCAGTGGGAGGTGAAGGTGGGAGCCTAGGATTGTTGAGCCTAAGGCTAATGTATTGGAAGGTGCCAAGTTGGGATTCGAACGGAGGCAACTGGCTTTCAAGATATCTCCTTCTCCAACCCCCCTTTCTAACTCATACCAATTCAGGGATCCAGGCTCCTCCGCCCCACCCAGACTGTGTGAGTCAGTTTAGACACTGCCAGGGAAGCCCAGTGGGGTGGCAATGAAGACATCGAGTTGTTGAGGCCTGACAGCAAGGCGGGACGGCTAAGTGCATGCTGGAGAAATAATTGCTGGAAACAAAATAAAACAGGGGCCAGCAGAAGTCTTTTTGAAAGTTGCGGCGGCTAAGAAGCCAGATGATGGAAAAGTCTGGCTGTTTGTGGCCCGCCTTGGTGGATAGGCCTGGGAGTGTCTTCTTTCAGGTACCCAGGCACTTCTAGCTGGGCAGACCTGAGAGGCAGAGAATGGGAGTCAGGGCAGGGCACCCTGGCAGAGAAGAGGAGGCAACACAAAAATCCGGAGGCATTCTGGAACCCTTTGGGGCCTTAGTATTTCCCCAACTGGAAATGTTCGTTCGATTTGCTTTTGGGGCCGCAGAACCTTGGTCCTTCACCCTGATCAGACAAAGGGTGCGGGTGACCCCGACTGCTTAAGGAAAGGCGGGGGCGGGAGTGTCCCTGTCCCAAGACAGATGGGTAGAGGTTAAGACTTTAATTGCTGCCTTTTGGGGCGGATCAGATTCCCTTTCCTACCTGCCTTCCCAACAGCGAAAAAAATCTCCCTCCTGCTGCACTCCTCCCTCGCCGGAACAAGTTTAAAGAAGAAAGCAAAAAGGCGAGAAACAACTGCTCGGTCACGGAAAGCTTTGGAGCCCCCAGCTGATTTGAACAACTCACCGGCCTCTGGAGCGTTACCTGCCTTCTTGATTGAGTGTCACCAGTTTCTTTTACGTTCGTCGCGTGTCCCTCCCTCTTCTCTTCTTCCCCTCCCCCTCCCCCTCCTCAACCGCCCCCCCCCCAAAGTCTTTATTTGCCTCTTTAGTGGACACTAACTTTTAAAAAGGAAAATATTAGCTATTAGCTAAGGGCTTTTATAGCTAACATTTCAATAGTTCGCTTTTCACTGGTCTTTTCGGGGATTTGCCTTTTCTGCCAAGTGTTTGAAAATGTCACTTGAGTAAATACAGCAAGACATAAATTATTTCCTTTTTTTTTTTTAAAACTAGCCCTGATCTTGCTAATTCCAAAGTCCGAAGATGTATTTTACAAATCCAAGTCTCAATATGCCAGTGTGTTAATGTTTTCCACTCAGTATATAACCAAAACATGTATTAACATTTAATATGCATTCCGTAAGTTAAAGATAGTCTTAAAATATAAAATGTATTTAGGAACAGTTTCTTAATGTTAGAAACGAATACTTCATTTTAACTACAAACATTTGAAATTACAGAAAAAGTTACTAATACAGAGAATAAATTTGGAAAATTTAGAAGCTTCTATAAGCTTCCAAATGTTTGATTTACTTACAAGAACATAAAGGAGCTTTGTTTGTTTAGCAAAATAGAAATGTACAGACTCTTTGGAATTTCTTGGAGAATCCTATAATCTGTCGTGTGTTTGTTTAAAGTAAATTTTACCTATCAACTTTAAACCCTGGTGCAAGTTGACTTTAAGTGTTTGGGTCGGGGAGCAGGAGATGTCCCAAGAAATCAGGACAGTTCTTGCATTGAAGAGGCCTGATGACAAAGTGGGATCAATACTGAAAAACAAGAGAAATCTTCCTACTTCATAACAATCGAAAGTTACAATTTTCTGTAGAATGTAACTGCTGTTCTTTATAATTCCTAGAGTTGTATAATTTCCCCTTTCATAAGTAAGGAATTTTGTGGTAAAGATTATTGCCACCTGAAATTAAAAAGCAGTAGAAGATAGTTGTAAATTACCAAGTATTCTGTAATCTCTATTTCCTTAAGAAGTAAACACTGGCAAGGTTTCTTTTTTTAACTTAAAAATGACTTGGAAAATACTGTAACATAACAGATCTTCAGTCAAGTGTATTTGATTTGACACTCATCATATTTTTAGGGTTTTCAGGCCCAACAAACATCCCCGACTTCCAATCTTACACAAAGAACAACAGTCAATATTCTTTACAGTGTGCTCCACTGTGGTGTATTAGCTGCAGTGAACTAATAAGAAGCAGGAGGCATTACTCTTGTTGTTGTTGTTGTTGTTGTTGTTGTTGTTATTATTGTGGTGGTGGTGATGATGATGATGATGATGATGATGATGATGATGATGATAGTCTAGATATTTGGGCTCTTTTACACTGTTTTCTGTCTAACAAACAACACCAAAGGGAATACAAATTGCTTTTGGGAGAGGAAAGGCATTCTTAAATTCCTCTACAATCTTTTGTTTCTGGTTGATACTTGTTTCTTCTGGTGTGCGATAGACCCGGGAAATGGAATCAGACATAGGCTCTTTATGGTTCAAGAAAAGAGACTTCTTGAATACTTCAAATTTACTCAATGAATACCCGGTGGGACTAACTTTGCAGCACATTAACATGCACGTCATCATATGTTCAGATTTACAGGCTGCTAGTATGCTTTTAGTTGATTTGGTGGCAAATAAAGAATTCTTGTGGGGGAGGTAGAGGTGGATGGATGGGGTAGGGCTAGGGAGACCTGGAAGGTGAATATGGTCAAATGGCATTGTAATAAATCTCACATAATGAATAAAAGTATTATATTTTAAAAAAGAATTCTTGTTAATGTTGTACAGTGTTACCAGTTAAGACTCTGCGAACTAAATATGGTTGAAGGAGTCTAAGAGCACTCTGTTATTTGTCTCCAGACTTTGGTTGTTAATATTTCTTTTATATTAGGATTTCGTTTAAATGCAATGCGATCATTCTTCTCAAACCAGCATTTACAGGTTAAATCGGTTTGTAAAAGGAAGGGAAGCCTTCTGACTTAGGAGCAGTCAGACCGGTGACAGTTGCACTCTCAGCAGCTTCTAGCGGGTGTCTACCCCTACCCTAATGCTAGGATTTCTCTCACCCGTTCCTTACAGGCCTGTGGGGCGTGTCCCTTCTCCACTGCAAGGCTAAGAATCAGGCCTGGACTTGGTGGGAAAAGAAGTTCACAAACTCAACTTTCCCAATCTTTTCGCGGAGCGGCTTAAAAGTCAAGCAATCAAAACCAGGAAAGTTTTGCTTGTAATTTGCAAGGGTGTTGCTGAAAGTTGAGAGGCGAACACATAAGGAGGACGTGCCAAGAGTATTTTTTCTTCCACACCGACAATGTGTCTACCGTGGTGGAAAAGCTGGTTAATGCAGTTGGCTGATGGGCATTTCGCAGAAGTTCCCAATTTAAAAGTCATTTTTCTGGCCAATAAAAAAAAAATCCAACATAAAGCGCGACTCTTCCTTGATGTTGGCCAGGGTTTTAAAGCAGTCTCATTATTAAGTTCAAACTTTCTTCCATAAGTAATCTCGTGAAATGAAAGGCGATAGTAGAATTTGAAATAACACAGATTACAGCAATAGGGAAGCAATAGAGGGAAATCAGCATTCGTGAGCCAGAAATCTCTAGAGCCTTTTAGGATGTCGGTTACCTCCTGGATTCCGGTCCACAGCTGCATGGGCTCGGGAATGCCCTGTTCAGCCCCGCATCCCCAGGCTGCTCCACCCTCCATCCTCTAAGGCTTGGCCTGAATCCCCCCCACCCCCACCCCACCCCAGGGGACCTGTGTTCCGGTTGCTGGCGGTGGGGTGAGACGCAACCCGCCTCGGGCACGCTTCGGTTGCTTGAGCCCAGCTCTTGAATTCGAAGTGAAATTCGAAAGCTGAAAGTTCGTTCCCGCCGTGTGCTGCTTTGCTTGGTTCCCAGTTCACAAAGACCGGCTAAAATGCCTCCAAGGCTGGGAGAGATGGAGCTGGTGCAACTGCCTGGGAGTACGGCTTGTGGGGTTGTAGAGGACTGGAGAACCGGGCTAGTCTTCTGCGGCCGGGTGCCCGGACCTTCCTGCTTGCCCCGCACCGCGCGTCCCGCCCCGCTCTGAACCGCCGCAGTGCCTCCCCAGGGCACGGCCCCCACGTCGGCCAGCGTGACTGCTGCCGATCTAGTCCCGAACTCTGGCCTCTGGACTGTCACTGGTCCTGCAGCCCCTCCCTGGCTCTATCCCGCCCCTCCCTCCCTGCTCCACTGACCCACAAGGCTGGAAGAGGGAGGGGAAGGCTCGTAAGTTTCAGGAGGGGGCGCAGGG
Organism: Mus pahari; assembly: GCF_900095145.1. Classification (NCBI taxonomy): domain Eukaryota; kingdom Metazoa; phylum Chordata; class Mammalia; order Rodentia; family Muridae; genus Mus; species Mus pahari. Next base: position 43,198,894 of record NC_034591.1, read on the forward strand.
TGGCGTTTAGGAGACCCAGAAACTGATGGCAGAGAGTTCCTTTGAAAAGTTTTTGAACAGAACGTTCACTAACAGCTTGGCTTTGATCACTCAGGGTGTACGTGAAGGGTCAATCTAGAGTCAGGCGGACGGAAACAGACCTTGCTCTAGGGCAGGCCTCAGGAGGAACGAAAACTTTTGTCGTCTTTGTCGTCGTCGTTGTTGTTTTGTCAGTCACGTTCTTAAACTGTTTCAAAATACCTGTAGCACTTCTCAGTTATATACTACAAAAAATTTTCAGATCCGTTGTCCCGCTGTGTGTGTGTGTGTGTGTGTGTTCTCTCCACTCTTATCTGGGTTCCTGGGGATTTCTTCCTTTGAAACCGGTTGGCTGATGGTTAAAAGTAATTGGCTTGATCTATGGTGCTCATGATCCCAGCGAAAGGGAGAAGTTTTCCTAACAAGAGATCTCTTTTACATCTTACCATCTTAGTCACACACTTCAATGAGTGTCCTTTGGAGTCCTGAATTCCCTCAACCGGCTAAACCCTAGACCTCCACTAATAGTGAGCCGGCAGTGGTACCAGACCTCATCCCCACAGCTGATTTCCACAGCATTGGTGAACAGAAGGTGCTCAGCTTCGGGCGCTGCACCTTTCACTGCAAACGGACTCTCGACTCTCGACGCCCCCATGCCCTCGCTCCACCCTCCAGAGTGGGTGTGTTACTTGAGTTTAACAACTCTAGGGACATCCCTAGAAGAACGAAGCTTGGGCTCTTACTACTTTTTCAAATATCAATTTGGATCGTCCATCTTGCTGAATGGACTTGTTTGTTGCCTGTAAACCCGACCTTAAGAGAGCGGGAGGCAGGAGGTTCTCTACAAGTTCGAGGTCAGCCTGGGTCACAGAGATCCAGCCTCAAAACTTCAATTCAAACAAATTTAACCTCCCACTCTGAATTTAGCAGTTTTTCAATTTAGAAGTTTTACTTTGTCTTTCTAGAAGTCTCCTTTAACTCCCTTCGGTTAAATCTGGCCACTAGTCTCACAGAGGATCAGGGTCCTGGAAACTTGTAGAACCTCTGGCAACTTGTTGGCCCTAGATGACCACGAAGGGGCAGGCAGCTTGTGACTTCTTTGTGTCACGAAAGACTGTGCCAGAGTCCCAGTGCGGACAGCAGCCTATGGCTTCAGAACGCTGTCTGGGTCAAGGGAAGTTGCTTTTAGAGTAAAAAACTCAAAGAGCCTGGCAATGGTATATGACTCACTCAAAGACTGAATGAGGTCGGCTCCTGTTGCTTATGAAGGAAGCAAATGGGGGGGGGGGGCTCTACCTAACCCTGTGATTCACAGCTTCTCAGAAATTTACATAATACAAGGGTGTAGATATAAACCTAAAGGACAAAAATAATAATTCAACAGCACATATTTCATTTTCGCACCACGGACCTGGATGTGTTCCCGGTGTTGGCACAGCACTGCTTCTTGGGGCTTTATTACTCACTACTCGGCTGAGTATCTGAACCTTTACACCACTGCCAAAGCAGAGGAAAAGAGAGAAGAGGAAGAAATTGACTTTCAGAGTGCTGGTCTAGATTTCTCCACTGCAAAATGACAGCCTCCCCCCCCCCCAATCCTTAAACTAAGAGAATTTGCTGCATACAAAAGACAGCAAGCATGGTAATATAATTGGAGTCAGTTCCTTTCCCAGAGACCTGGTGTCATTTTATTTGGCTGATGCTTTATTTCAAGCAACACAGTTAGCCTTTAATATGAACAGAAAGTTCCAATTTATCATTTCTCCAAGTAAGTGAAGATCTTAACTCTTACCAAGGGAACTGATTGTCAAAAAGGCTCAGACTTAAGACAGGATAGAGAACCAGGAAGCAGGGCAGGGACAACACAGGTGGCATTGCTGCAGAAACCTCTAAAGATCTCTCTCTCTCTCTCTCTCTCTCTCTCTCTCTCTCTCTCTCTCTCTCTCTCTGTGTGTGTGTGTGTGTGTGGTTGTGGTCATTCTGAATTTGACTTAAGTGACACCAGGAACATAAATTGCAGAGCCCTATTGAAGTACCTCCTTAAGGGTTCCCCATAGAATACCTCAAAGGAAAAGCTGGAAGGGGGATGCTGAAATGCCAAGATTCCTGCATTTCAGCCAGGAAAGCACTGCCCTATGCCTTCCATCTGTGTCTGGAGTCTGGAGTCACCTGGAAGCACAAGACCAGAGCCTTGGGTGAATTATTGAGTCTTCCTTTCTCTGTTTAGATGTGGAGTTCTGATCACTGGAGCCTGGATGTGGTGATGGTTTTCTTTTCTCTGACATGTCTCTTATATTTTACTACTATGCTCTTCTCTGAAAGCTCTCTGCAGAATTGGCAGCACTCTCTAGCGTGTAATCCATGTAGAGTTCACAGTTATATTTTAATTTCCAAGGTTTTGATCAGAATTATAGAAGTGGGAATTTTACTAGAAAAACCACTCACCCCCAGCCCCTGCTACCCACTCCTCCCCTTCCTGGGCATCCATTTAGCAGCATAGATCCTATAATTCTTCTCTTAGAAGCTTAGACTATCCTATTACCCAGCAAAGTAAAAATCAACATTTCCTTTTAAGAATGTTCGTACATATCCACAACACCAATTTGTCCTGATCATTTGGCACGCGCACACACACACACACACACACACACACACACACACACACCCCTCTTTGGAGTTCTGGCCCAAATGCTCCTGCTTGAGCCAGGCTACATTGAAGACAGTGAATACCTGGTACAGAATTGAGATTAGTGGGTTTTTCCTTACTTTGAATTTTTTTCCTCTGTAAAATGGGGCTAACATTTTATAAAAGTTCTTTTCGTTCTCAAGAGATAAGGAAATTGAAAAGAGACCTTAAAGTAAGATAACTTTATGTATGAAAAAGCTGTTATCACTGTTTTTAAAAGTTAAGAACTTTTATAAATTGTTAGACAAATGAATTTTAAAAATGACCTCTTAGAGGTAGACTTTAGGTTAAATGTGTGGAAGTGTTGAAAACAGACACAGGAATTGCATTTATAAATCATTTTCTTTACAACCGCAAGGACTTTTTTTTTATCCTTGGGGGTCTCCCCTCCCATATTCAGCTCTGTATCCCCAGAAAACACCCCCCTCAATATCTTCAGAACTCTCACAAAAAGCCTTTAAAAAAGCCAGTTTGCTTACAGCAGATTTTACTTCTTTTGAACCAATTACACGGTCCCAAGGTCCCAAAGTCAATCAACTTCCCATAGACTACTCTTATTTCTGAAGGAACACATCTTTTCATCCTACAGTGTAACAGCAGCAACCACCACAACCACAACAACAAAACTACAGTGATTGAATAAATGACAATGAATGAACTTCCTCCATACAATAACTTTGAGGCAACTCAAAAAAAAAAAAATGCTAAGCAGGTTATTCATCCAGGGGGACCTAATGAAAGTAATGCACAATTCTTCCCTACCGCACTCTCCTGGAAAGACAGCTATCATTGGCTGATGCTATCCAAAAGCAATGCCCAGAAGAGTAAACTTCAGAATGACAACAATTTGTCTTTCTTTTATTTACACTAAAGAGTTTCTTATGGGAGAAGGGTGGGGGTGGGGCTTTTGCTAAATGGCACACCAGACTCCATGTGAGTAGATGCTAAGATGGCATGATGTGTTACTTTTAATTTTTTACATGGGAACACATGGGTGGCATTTGCATTTATGGGTACAGTAAACATACATTGGCCAGGCTGCACTGCACTGCTTGTGTCGAAGGCTGTTTGAGATCAACTATTCAGTGGAAATAACTGTGCTTCCTCTTGGAAGTGAGAATCACTTCCAGGAATATTCAATACTGCTAGGAATTGGAGGAGACAAGTCTGAAAGATTTTTATTTTTGTCATTGTTGAGAGTATCCCTCTGTTACTCACAAATAAGTAGGAAAACACAAGGCCCTTCACTGTACAGTTGCGATGTACAAGGGAGACTGAAAAACATCATGGTATTCAGTCCCCACTTCTGGCATTCAGAAAGTTAAACAGAAAAGACCGGGTGGGGAACAGTCCTCAGGTAAAACTGTTCTAGTCCCAAGCCTGCTTTTCCCTTTGTTGAGTCAGTAGCATATGTTTCTGCATGGTTACTTTGTGTCTGTGTCCCAGACTCATCAGGCTAAAGGGTTCACTGAGGATATATCCTCTGTCTTGTATTGGGCCTCAATGATAGTTGGGTTTCTATGTGTACTAGAAATGCTTTGTTTAGCAATACATTAGGGCTAGATGTTGCCACACACACACACACACACACACACACACACACACACACACACACTACCTGTTGTTCTTCTCAAACTTCTGTGTCTGCTCTAAGTATCTGTACTTCTGTATCTGGGTCCACAGTGTGTATGCTGGAGGTGGGCACTGCGAAGGGTCTCTCTCTTTCTCTCCCTCCCCATCCTCTCCCCCCTTCCAGTTTTTCTCCCTCTTCCTCTCCCTTCCTCTCCTTTTCTTCTGCTGCTTCTCAATTTCCATGTGGTTGCTCCTGCTGCAACCTTGTTCTAGGTCTCAGAAGTGTTCCCCTTACACTTAGAAAAATGTTAATGCACCTAGATTTCACTCCTGACATTCCCTTGAGCGGAACTGCATTGTATAGTTCTGGGACTTCCAGCTTTTTCAACCTCACAGATCGATTGGACCACCACCATTCCAGTGTAGCCCCAGAGTGCCTCCAAAGGTCTCTCTCCACAGCCCCAGCTTCAGGGCCTGCTGTGCCAGTACCCAGTTTCTTAAAAGATGGGAGTCCTCTTTCCCACTTCCTGACTCCTTTACAAAGCTGGAACTGGACAATCCTACCCAGTCCACAAGCATCCCAGGTGTGGCTTGGAGGTTCAGAGCTGCCAAGTGGAATATGTGCCAGCCTCGGGCAGAGTGAATGACTTGTAAAACTGGTGCTGCCTGTTGGTCCAGGCTGGCTTCCCACCATGTTTTTTAGAATTCATCACTCTATCAAGAAATAGTTAATAACAGCCAGAACTTCATGAGTCTACTCCTTAGAATAATCTTCCTTATTTCAGTGTTCAAGACTCCAGAATTTAGATATGAGGAAAAGGTGCTGTAGGTCCTATTTAAACGCAGACCAATTTTTCTGACTGTACAGTTGGGCTTTTTGCAGGGGGCAAAGTTGATATCCCCCCCCCTGTGTTTTTCCATTGCCCTTTAAGTTAGTAAATGGCAGGGTGGGGGACATAGTGGTGGGGGACATAGTGGTGCCTTTAATCTTAGAACTTGGAAGGTAGAGCAGGCTGATCTCTGTGAGTTCAGGCCAGCCTGGCCTACAGAGTAGTTCCAGGAGTCAGAGCTACATAGAGAGACCCTGTCTGGAGGGGGTGGCAGGGGTGGTGGAACTTTCCTCTACCTTTTAAAGGATTGAATCCGGGGCTTCACACACACTAAGATATATATATATATATATATATATATATATATATATATAATCACAATACCTTTTTTGCTAAGTAGCCAGGGCTGGTCCTCAGTTCCTACTCCTCTAGGGTCAGCTTCCTAAGTAGTTGTGGCTACAAGCATGCACCTTCCTTCATGGACTCTAGTTGTGCCCACATTCTCCTTGAAAACCACCAAATATTTTATGCAGATAAAGTCCATATTTGGTAGGCTCTTCTGACTTGTGAAACCCACTTGCAACCCAGCCTATATAGATGGCCTTGGTTCCCTTTAAATAACAGGATTCCTTTAAGGTAGACCCACATCCCATCTTCAGCTAACAGTGGGGTAGCCAGTCCAGGGATAATCTCATCATGAATTGGGGCGGGGAACCTGTCTTCCCACTAGGGTTTTGGGACGGTGTGTGTGTGTGTGTGTGTGTGTGTGTGTGTGTGTGTGTGTGAGTGTGCGTGCGCGCGCAACTGTTCCCTGGTCCTGGGTGCAGGCTAGGGGCTTCGGTGAGCTGAGGCACAGAGCCAGAGACCAACTGGGCTGCGATGATTGAGCTAGAGAACTTTATTTTTTTTCCAGGATCACTGATCTGTCATTTCCCTTCAGAGACCCAGACTGGCAAATGTCCATTTTCTGTGTTGAGACTAAGAAATAAAGGTGAGTCGGGTCTTCCTCTGATCGCCTCCTCCATGGGGGCGCTTCTCCGGGTTTCAGCGCCAAGCCAAGCAGCAGCGAGGAAGGCTGAGCCATGACTTCCCAGCTCGCTCTGCACCCAGCTGCAGTCCCTGTTGCAGCCTGGGCTCCCTGCAGGCATTCGCCGCCGCCCTGAGGATCCCTTTTTCGAGGCAAAGTACAAGAGAAAACTGATTTCCTGGGCTCTTTGCTCCCCTAGGCACCTGGAAGAAGCCGTGGACACGGTTACCTGGGTCGTCGAGGGCGAAGAAGGACCGCGCCAGACCTGGCTGCAGCCCGGTGGGGAGAAGAGTAGGGGCCCTCAAACCCCTTTGCACGGGCATTAGAAAACTAGCAGGAAATCTCTTCTGAGCCAGGGGCAATGAGCGCCGGCTAAAGGGAATTCAAGTGGAAAAATACACGAATGCACGCGACTACTCACAGCCTGCGCACAGAGGTTTCCTCTGGACTGTGTAGCACCGAGTCTTGTCAGAAAGGACATTGGCCTGCTCTTTCTTCAAGAAATGTTTGAACGAATGTTCTTTGCAGATGGGTTCATAACCCTTCTCCAGTGAACCTCACATATATAACTCTCTGCCCTTGCCTACATTCACGATGCATGATCCCACTTCAAACATTTTGCAGCACTTGATAGGTTTTCAAATCCTCACTTTTGTTTTTCCTCCCTAAAAGTAATTTTGAAAGAACAATACCATCTAAAACTGGGTTTGCTTCCATAGTTGCAGTTATATAGGGTAGAGAGAATTTCTGGGCAAAAGTGGACAGAAGCACCTTTCTCTCCGTTTCAGTTACTTTCTTGAAGATTTTTCATGCACAGTTTTGTGACTCAAAGGTCCGTGTGATTAGACAAAATATGAGCAACGCCATAACTTGGTTTGCTAACTTGGTTTGCTATTGTCCTGCCTGTGGGCATAGTGGGTAGGAAGGAGGAAATGGAGCGTTAGATAAGGAGCTGAAAGTGTCACCCTTGGCAGAGAGACCCAGGCTGCCATTGTTAGGTGTCACATGCAATGCCCCTGCATCAACAGCTTTCCCCCTTGCCTGTGAGTCCTGCCCACTAGACCTTCCCTTTGGACAATTGGTGTTTTAAAGCGTTCCCGTAGAGTTAGGGGGACAGCAGTCATCAGCTAGGACATGGAACAACCTGAGTCAATCACACTGGCATGCTATTAGGAAAAATGGATATTTCACTGCAGAAAAGAGGGTGTTTGGAATAGGTCAGCAGTTCAGTATGCCACCAGAGTACAGAAGGCCCAGTGTTCCACTCTACACACATCTACGTGTGTGCACACACTGGTTTTCACATAGCAAGCAGTGTTGTGTTGAGGAGAAAGCGCCACTGAGTAGTTAAGGGTCACATGCCTGGATACTTAGGGATTTAAGGCAAGGGGCACTGATAATGGAGAAAAGCAGGAAGATGTCTGTGGATAAACTACTCTTTACAAACCAGTGAGTCCTTATTCTCTCATCGAGGAAAAGGGAGGAAACTGACTTCTTTTGTTTATCTTGCCATCTTACATTTAGGACCTAAACATGGAGCCTAACTATTGCTATGTAATAATTGTGGATAAATCAGATTTTGTGCACTACTTTGAGTGCCCTAATCACCATTATGGGACATGACAGGAGAAATGACTCCGAAGTTCAAGGTCTTTCTGGTATTTCATCACATCACTGTTGATAAACTCAGTAGTACATTCATTTTTTTTTTTTTTAACACGAAAGAAATGACGTGTCAATATAGACGGGGTGGTTGGTTGGTCTATGCCTACAGTAACAGCTACTTAAGAGGCTGAGAGAGGAGGATCATGGGAGCCTAAGTTCCAGACCAGTTTGGACAACATGTCAAAATCCCACATCACACAAATCTTTACTTGTGAATAAGTGCAGTAGAATAGTATGCCAGTAAGTACATATTAATATATTATATATCAGTATAGTAATGTTAGTAAATTAATAAATAGAAATTAAAATATATCTTAGGAAAAAAACCCAACATAAAGATTCATGGAAATTACAAATCATAACATCCTTTAGCTCTCCCAAGAAAACTTTGGAATAATTAATAGCAGTAGGGCCAACTAATAATTAACATTACTATCATTACCAATATTACTAGCTATTGATAGTTATTACTATTAATATACTACTTGAGTAGGTAGCTAACTTTTTTTTTTTTTTTGGCTGTGAATGTATGTTCCTGTAATAATTCTTTTATCAGACTGTGGGTCTACTAGTAGAAAGCATACTGTTCATAACCATTGCTTATTTGGTTGAAAACAAAACATCAAGGAATAAAACCAAAACACAGAGCCAGTTAGTTGGGATGTTTGAGATACTCCAAATATTTTTTACTGCATTTAATCTATTTAAGTTTAATGAACATAGAGGTTGCTCTGAATGAATGGATTTTTATTGCCGGCAAGCTGTTACACTTGTGTTGGAAGCACACCTGGCGACATGGTACACATGAAAGAAAATGTTCAGAAAGAAACAGGATGTAAGCCTGTGGATAATCTAGTCTACATTTGGGTATGACACTCTTTGAAGTCCAGGATTACACCTGCAGACAAATTCAGAGTTATGAAAACCAAGGCTAAAGTTTTCTACACATCACAACACTGGCAAATTACAGAACAAACTTCATATACAAATTATAAGTGGGAGGCACACCACTTTGACAGAAGTAACAATAGGGTTGGTGCTGGGACCAGAAATGGCTTCTCTTCACAATGCTGTGTCATGGGAAATGCATACCTCATATGACACATAGGACATTATTTTGAGATTACTATTAAAAAGAAAAGTCAAATATACTAACAACAAACAAAGAAAAACAAAACACAACCAAAACCAAACCACAAAAGCAGTTCATATTCCAGTCACGAGCACAGCCAATTTGTAGGTCAAGCTATACATGTGAATATGGTTTTCTTTCCAAAAATACATGGCATTTCATCTTTATCTCCAAGTTCACATTCTAAAGAAATTAGAGCCTTTTTATTTGGTCAAGACAGTAAATACAGTTACAAGGACAGGGAGGGTGCACAAAGCAATGCCAAGGTCTTCCTTCCTTTCGAGGAACTGTGTGCCATCAGCCTTCTTCCTCCTCATCACTGTCCCTCATGGTAATGCCCTGAAGTCCTCCTCCTTCTGAGACAGAGGCTGTGGCCTCCTCTACAGTTAAACGTCTGTGCAGAGTATCATAAGTCTTACTGTTCAGCGTTCCCTCCAACACACCCTGCAATCGGAAATCCCTATAGGTTTTCTAGAAGAAGAAAAGAGTATTTGCTCTGGTTAGTTAGGTGTGCACATACGCATAGGCCTACACGTGCAGACATATGTTCGTGTACTTGAAGGGCATTTTAGAAATATGGGGGAGATCCACTAATGGATTCTAACGGTGGCTGTCCATACCAATCATCTTGTTAGTGTAGTTCTGGGGAGAAAACAGAATGAGTGACTTGGGATGGTGCAACTCAAACTCCAATCCCAAGGATAGGTCAAAATGTTGTGACTACCAGATGACAAATTAACTCCCCTTCTCCAAACATTACTAATTGCACCGAGTTCCATGCTGAATACTCTATAACAAAGGTAACACAATATGTCTATGTGCATTTTTAATAGGAAGGATTCCTTAGGTTTTCAATAGGAGAGTTTTTCCTTTAATACTGAAAACGATACTTAATTTTATAAAATATATTAGTTTGGGGGACAGGCATTGGAGGAGAAAGTTTATCATGAATAAAAGAAGTTCACATTTTATGCACTTATGAATTACAAAATCTATTCACTCATGGTATGATACTGGAAAGTTATATCTATACTATGTCTATAAGATTTTTACCTTTTTCCTCTGAAATGCTCCTAGGGTAGTAAGTATCATAATTCTGGGAAAAGGTTTCCATAGGTAGGAAAATAAAATGAACATTCATATCTTTTGGTAAAATAATAAGCCATCATATAACATGTTAGAGCTGTGATTTATAGACTAGTTATGAATAGAATTCAATGTTTAGTATTTCAGTGTAATTCAATGTTTTTAGAACTCAAAATTACATTTATTTGGTGTGTGTGTGTGTGTGTGTGTGTGTGTGTGTGTGCACATGTGGCTATCAGAGAACAACTAGCTTGAGCTGGTTCTCTTTCCCTTGACCAGTTCAAGGTTGTCAGGCTTGAGAGCAAGCACCTTTTATACACTGAGCCTTCTCACTGGCCAATCTATAGCAAGTCTTCAATTTCCCATCTCCTGTGGGATTTAAAATGTGTAACCTATAAAGCTTCTCTTACATTTAAAGTGTGATTATTTTCACGACTCAATAAGACTGCTTAGTAGTATTGACGTTGGTAGTGAGAGAACGTCTACTTATTTATATGGAGAAACCAAGAACTCATGAAGATACTTCATTCCATGGAGGAACTTTGAAAGGCATTTTAAAGAAGCATCTTTCACAATTCTGCTGTTTGCTAGATTTAGAGTCAGAAGCAGAAAGACTTCAGTGGACTTCCCGAAGTGTCAGTTGATGCCAATATGCCATGTTGCTAAGTGACTGCTGGCAGGTAGGTTTTGTTTGCTCTGTTTTTTTTTTTTTTTTTAAAGTAACCAATAGATGAAAAAAGAGTCAAATCAGGTGGGATATTGTATCACATTGTGCAACATCATAACCCCAGTAGATGGGAACGTAATGAAGAGAAGTTTGGTTCTGTTCAATACAGCAGACATTGTCAAACAGTTCTATCAGAACACTCAGACCATCCCGGAAAACTCCAACATTGGCGGTAAAGGCACTTATCACCCGGGTCAGGAAGCGCATACTGGTCCCCTCATTTAGCTCCTGTGAGCTCTGCCCACAGCTTTCTGGGAAAAGCAGGGGCACTGACAATAATGGAAGCTCATGGACGCTCTGGACCTGTCTCAGTTTCCCCTCTTTCCTCTGTTTGTGCCCAAGGGTCTCTCTAGTTTTTGAAGTGACTTGTAGATGTAAGGGCAGAGGGCAATGTAATCTTTCTCACTTGATTACTTGACAGGAGTAAACTTCATGTTAAAAACCAACACCAGTGTCTACAAATGAGCTTTGTGACAATCACTGCATGGCATCCGGGGCCAGCATCTCCACAGCCAATCTGATTTCAGTTCGGAGAGTATTTTCTCTTAGATGATCAAATCTATTTCCACTTAACTTCCAATAGCTTCTCTTAAGTCACATACAATCTACCACCTTCATATTCCCTATCTGGAATAAACTCATTATGATGCACTCATGAGCTGCCTTTTTGCTTTTCTTTTCTTTTCTTTTCTTTTCTTTCTTTCTTTCTTTCTTTCTTTCTTTCTTTCTTTCTTTCTTTCTCTCTCTCTCTCTCTCTCTCTCTCT